>NC_136810.1:755721-777879 GCF_951216825.1 Electrona antarctica | reverse complement strand
AGACAGACAGACAGACAGACAGACAGACAGACAGACAGACAGACAGACAGACAGACAGACAGACAGACAGACAGACAGACAGACAGACAGACAGACAGACAGACAGACAGACAGACAGACAGACAGACAGACAGACAGACAGACTTTGAAGGGAACGCCCGGCCTCCTGCTGGTTCCCCGGGAAGACAATAATTATGTTATTTCCAGGATGTATAGGCTCGGAGTTTTCAAACACTGGGAAAATATTCCCCATCCAAATAGACCCGAAATACATGAACTGCAGGATGGGTTCACTTCACCTTGTCTCTTGTTCAGCATCACATGGTGGCGTTCAGTGCACATAGACATCAAAGGGGGGCTTCAGCCCCTGCCCTTTTACCCTGTCTGTAAAACGACTGCCCTCTCCAGACAACGAATGCAGCATTTACTACACGGTGAAAGAAATGTAAACGCCACTCCTCTCCTCTCCATGCCATGCTGCAAAGCAACATTCAGGAGAATTCCTTTTTTTCCCAGAAGTCTCCTGAACTTGAACGCAGTATTTTGCGTTGAACAAATGTGACTAAATTTGACTGAGGGACTGCCATTGGATTTTTTTTAATTTTCGTTTCGCTATGATTCGTTTCGAATCATAGCTTCAAATTGACATATTGGTTGTTCAGTTTGACCCACCAGTTTTGGAGATATGGCTTATAGAGTAATGTCTTGCAGAGAAACAGCGAGTTGAGAAAACAGGCTTGAAAGGTTCACTTCTGTGGACTCTGACATTACACCTAGCTACATGTTTAAGCATTTATTTCATATTTATTTACATGTCTTCTGTGGACTCTAACATTACACCTAGCTACATGTTTAAGCATTTATTTCATATTTACATGTCGATTTCAGCTCTGACACTTATTTCAGACATGCTCTAGTATGTGAAGAGTCTGCCTGTGATATTAACTCATTTTGAAAAAAAAAAAAAAAAAAAAAGGTTTTCTCCTCTGGTGAAAAGCTGTAATTTGCGCGATGGCAGTATCTCAGTCAAATGTGGTCACAAATGTGTTTAGAAATTCATGTCGTTACACACCTGCATCTCCACTATAGCTAAAGAGTGCTGGGTTGCGCCCCGAAAATAGCTGATCTACAAGCTCTCAACGCGTCGCAGCGCGACGCGTTGAGAGCTTGGAGATCAGCTATTTCCGCTATTTTGTGTCCAAAAGTGCTCCTCTTACGGGGTTTCAGCCCCTGCCCCTCTAACACTCTAACACGTCCCTGGTTCCATGACCCACTTGAAACATCTACAATGTAGGCATTTATCAGACGCTCTAAGTCTAAGTCCGACTTACAGTAAGAACAAATAAAACGTGGTAATACATCAAATATACATACGAAATATAGTCATCATACGTAAGCTAAGAACCTAAAAGTGGAATATCTATATAATGAAACTATGCGTATACACTATAGAGTGCTATTGTCTATATAAAATGCTATTTAAGTTACATAAGTTGGGCCTATGCATACGCCTGTAAGGTCGTCGAGGCTAGGGGAGGGGCTACGGGCTAAGATGGAGTCTGAAGAGGTGGGTTTTCAGACTACGGCGGAAGATTGGGAGTGAGTCTGTAGTTCTGACTGCAATGGGAAACTTCCCATTCCATAGTTTAGATTGGGAGTGAGTCTGTAGTTCTGACTGTAATGGGAAGTTAATTCCATAGTTTAGATTGGGAGTGAGTCTGTAGTTCTGACTGCAATGGGAAGTTCATTCCATAGTTTAGATTGGGAGTGAGTCTGTAGTTCTGACTGCAATGGGAAGTTCATTCCATAGTTTAGATTGGGAGTGAGTCTGTAGTTCTGACTGCAATGGGAAGTTCATTCCATAGTTTAGATTGGGAGTGAGTCTGTAGTTATGACTGCAATGGGAAGTTCATTCCATTGTTTAGATTGGGAGTGAGTCTGCAGTTCTGACTGCAATGGGAAGTTCATTCCATAGTTTAGATTGGGAGTGAGTCTGTAGTTCTGACTGCAATGGGAAGTTCATTCCATAGTTTAGATTGGGAGTGAGGCTGTAGTTCTGACTGTAATGGGAAGTTCATTCCATAGTTTAGATTGGGAGTGAGGCTGTAGTTCTGACTGTAATGGGAAGTTCATTCCATAGTTTAGATTGGGAGTGAGGCTGTAGTTCTGACTGTAATGGGAAGTTCATTCCATAGTTTAGATTGGGAGTGAGGCTGTAGTTCTGACTGTAATGGGAAGTTCATTCCATAGTTTAGATTGGGAGTGAGGCTGTAGTTCTGACTGTAATGGGAAGTTCATTCCATAGTTTAGATTGGGAGTGAGTCTGTAGTTCTGACTGCAATGGGAAGTTCATTCCATAGTTTAGATTGGGAGTGAGTCTGTAGTTCTGACTGTAATGGGAAGTTCATTCCATAGTTTAGATTGGGAGTGAGGCTGTAGTTCTGACTGTAATGGGAAGTTCATTCCATAGTTTAGATTGGGAGTGAGTCTGTAGTTCTGACTGCAATGGGAAGTTCATTCCATAGTTTAGATTGGGAGTGAGTCTGTAGTTCTGACTGCAATGGGAAGTTCATTCCATAGTTTAGATTGGGAGTGAGGCTGCGGTTCTGATTGTAATGGGAAGTGCATTCCATAGTTTTGGAGCCAGAAGGGAGAAGAGTTTGGGACGTGTGGAGAATCAAGAACAAAATGATCCACTACCAACAACATTGCAACAAAACATAGGCTTACTATAGAATAAAATAAACCTTTCTTTTTAAAGCAGGTCCATCACATGGCAGAGAAATGGTTAGAGAGGAGTTTTTCCCCCAAATCTAAAAAGGACACCATGATGACCCAAATAAGTCACATGATGCAGGGAGCATTTATTACAAGCTAATGTTTCTTATTTCATCCATCAGCGTTCTCAGCCTCATATTGGCCATTTGCAGACCGCGGCCATGTTTCCATATCGTTCTCAGCCTCATATTGGCCATTTGCAGACCGCGGCCATGTTTCCATAGCGTTCTCAGCCTCATATTGGCCATTTGCAGACCGCGGCCATGTTTCCATAGCGTTCTCAGCCTCATATTGGCCATTTGCAGACCGCGGCCATGTTTCCATAGCGTTCTCAGCCTCATATTGGCCATTTGCAGACCGCGGCCATGTTTCCATATCGTTCTCAGCCTCATATTGGCCATTTGCAGACCGCGGCCATGTTTCCATATCGTTCTCAGCCTCATATTGGCCATTTGCAGACCGCGGCCATGTTTCCATATCGTTCTCAGCCTCATATTGGCCATTTGCAGACCGCGGCCATGTTTCCATATCGTTCTCAGCCTCATATTGGCCATTTGCAGACCGCGGCCATGTTTCCATATCGTTCTCAGCCTCATATTGGCCATTTGCAGACCGCGGCCATGTTTCCATAGCGTTCTCAGCCTCATATTGGCCATTTGCAGACCGCGGCCATGTTTCCATAGCGTTCTCAGCCTCATATTGGCCATTTGCAGACCGCGGCCATGTTTCCATAGCGTTCTCAGCCTCATATTGGCCATTTGCAGACCGCGGCCATGTTTCCATATCGTTCTCAGCCTCATATTGGCCATTTGCAGACCGCGGCCATGTTTCCATAGCGTTCTCAGCCTCATATTGGCCATTTGCAGACCGCGGCCATGTTTCCATATCGTTCTCAGCCTCATATTGGCCATTTGCAGACCGCGGCCATGTTTCCATAGCGTTCTCAGCCTCATATTGGCCATTTGCAGACCACGGCCATGTTTCCATATCGTTCTCAGCCTCATATTGGCCATTTGCAGACCGCGGCCATGTTTCCATAGCGTTCTCAGCCTCATATTGGCCATTTGCAGACCGCGGCCATGTTTCCATCAGCGTTCTCAGCCTCATATTGGCCATTTGCAGACCGCGGCCATGTTTCCATAGCGTTCTCAGCCTCATATTGGCCATTTGCAGACCGCGGCCATGTTTCCATAGCGTTCTCAGCCTCATATTGGCCATTTGCAGACCGCGGCCATGTTTCCATCAGCGTTCTCAGCCTCATATTGGCCATTTGCAGACCGCGGCCATGTTTCCATAGCGTTCTCAGCCTCATATTGGCCATTTGCAGACCGCGGCCATGTTTCCATCAGAGTTTGGAAGCACTTGTTTTCGGCGATGGCGGCAGAAACCATGCAAGGCACCAACCAGCACATCAGGAGCAATCAGGGGTTCAGAGTCTTGCTCAAGGACACTTCGACACTAACTCTGGGGGAGCCGGGAGCCCACAGGGATCGAACCGGGAACCTTCCGGTTCCCAACCTCACCCCTGAGCCACTGCCTTCGCGCCTTAACGTATCTGCTAGTGTTTTGATTGATTTGGTTTGGTTTCTTTTCACCTGCTGTTTTCTGTCAGTGCATAAGTTTATATACTGTGTTTATTGCCTTTGCAATAACCATTTGCACATGATAATGATGCCATCATCACATCAGTATCCGAGGAACAAGCAGGGGAAAGTGAAGGTGAGACAAAGGGCTATATCTTGCGCCACCCCTTAAAGGAAAATTCCATGCTAGAAGGCTTTCTTACCTTTATTTGTTGTTGTTACGTCCCCAACAAAGAGGTCCAGGTGTTATTTTGTGCAAAAGTGCATTATTTGGGGTTGGGTTTTTGTGCTAATTCGCTTATTTCCATTGAAATAAGTGTGCCAATTGGGATACTATTTACATTATGTAGAGAGGATATATACAAAAAAAAGGATTTTTGAGCAATGGAAATAAGCGAATTAGCACAACACCCCAATGCCCCATTCAATTCAATGCAATTCATTGAGGGCTTATATTAGTGGAAATAATGCACTTTTGCACAAAATAATACCTGGACCTCTTTGGTGGGGACGTAACAACTACACAAAAAAGGTAAGAAAGCCTTCTAGCATGGAATTCTCCTTTAACCCTTATCCCTAAACTTTTTTGCCATTTTTTTTCTATTTAAAAAAACCTTTAAAATAGTTCAAATAGCCGATCTACAAGCTCACAACGTCTCTATGTAGATCGGCTAGTTGAACTATTTAAAAATGTTTTTTCAAAATAGTAAAAAATGGCAAATAAGTTCAGGGATAAGGGATAAGGGATAAGGGATAAAGGATAAGGGATAATGGATAAGGGATAAGGGATAAGGGATAAGGATAAGGGGTAAGGGGTAAGGGATAAGGGATAAGGGTTAAGGCGCAAGATGGAGCCACAACTTTATTTCCCCCTGCAGCTTCCTGGTGTCCCAATGGCTGTACCCAAGGGGCCAGTGAGGCTATTCAACGTTGAAGCTCTGGGCCCTAGTGGTAGGAGGAGGGACTACAGGCGGACCCGTGGATTCATGACCGGGAAACCCCGTGCAGCTGGGCTTTAACATTGAGCACTCGGTTGCACTTCCGCATTTGACCACCAAAATTTGGTGGTCAAATGCGGAAGTAGACGTTCTGAGACGGTACTTCCGGCAGTCTTCCGGGTGCTTCAAAACGCCACTGAGCAACTTCCACTGACATGAATAGCTGGGGGGCGGAGATTCGCGCCAGTTCAGTCTCTATCCTTTTATATACTCTATGGCCCTCATTTATCAATTGAGTGTAAATTCTGCCCCAAATTCGAGTGTAGGTTTCGTAGTACACCCACGTCGCGTCGGCATTCATAAAGCGATCGCAAACAGCTGATCTTTCCTTAATTTCGTTCCGACGTTAATAAATGTGACGGCTGAAATCAATCTGGCACGCCCTATGAAATCAAGCCTCGCCCTCGTTTTTGCGACATGAACAACTGCAATACGACCTGGAAACCATGGTTACAGGAAGAAAAAAAAAGGTTCCCTCGCTGCCCGCCTCACCCCCCCCGCACGCACGCACATTATCGCAATTTGCAAGCAACTGTCACTGTGTGTTGTTAGTTGTATATTCAATTATTAAAGTCTTTTTAATTTAATATACAACAAGATATATTAGTGAACGAAAACCTGAACCTGTGAACCATGAATTAAATAACAAATAATCACTCACACACACGCTGCTGTTTTGCATAGGTGCTCCTCCTGTCCTGTCTGTCTGTCTCTCTATCACTGTGGTCCGTCCGTGACCGTGACCAACTGACCATGCACCGCACGTTCGACAGTCTATTTAGATTGCCTCGCAGTCGCTGCAGTGGCTGGGCACTGGTGGTGGTGGGCTGGCTGGGTAGCCTACCTATCTCCGATGCGGTTCCCACTTGCGCTGGCACGGTACATTTGGCATTCGAGCGACGCGTTGCCGACGCGTCGCTCGAATGCCAAATGTAAACGACGCGGCGTCGGGTTTATTAAACGAGGAGGAGATTGCACATACCGTAACTCCAGAAAGACATCGGCCTGCTGTAGATTAGGCTACAGTAGGCTACCCACGTTGGTCGTTGGGACTCTCCGCAGCTGCAGCACTGCACTAGCCTATAGTAGCCTACTCTCCAACATCCCGTCATGGAAATATTTCAGCACAGACATCCCAAATCCTTGCATGTATGCGCTCATGCAAAACACTGTTTAAATGGCTTAAGCATCTAACTTGCAACATTGTTTTTAATTGCGCGATTTTAATTACTTGTAAAGTTGGAAATCTCCTACTAATTTCATATGACACAAAGACACATCTTATGTATTTAGCCCATATATACCTATACAGTTTTATATAAACATTTTAGGAGTTAATACATATGTTTCGATGCCTGTGACAGCCTCTCAGCTGGTCAAACAATGCAGCTGCTCCGCTGTTCTACGACAGAAAAACAGGTGAGGACAAAGCGTACGACAGCTCCCGACCAGACGTGATTTTTGTCTTGGCTCAAGTTTAAATTCAAGCTTTGGCGCAAATCGTAAATGCCGAAAATTGCGGTAATTTCGGCGTACACCCATATTTTGGCGTACGCACGGTTGATAAATGAGGGCCTATGGCTGTACCCCACAACGTACATCAGGCATTATATTTTGAGGGGCGCTAGCCCCGCCTATATTCAGCGTTGAGTGTTTGTGTAAACACAAACATTGAAGACGAAGGTGAGGACGGAAACTCTGATTGGTCAGAATGAGATGATGTAAGATGATAAGACCGCCCCCCAGGGACGTGTACACATAGACATCAAAGGGGGCTGCGCTTTTACCCGTCTGTAAAACAACTGCGCTTTTACCCGCCTGTAAAACAACTGCCCTTCCCAGACCACGAATGCAGCGTTTTGGTGGAAGAAATGCTAAATGCCCTCCTCTCCTCTCCTCTCCTCTCCTCTCCTCTCCTCTCCTCTCCTCTCCTCTCCTCTCCTCTCCTCTCCCCTCCCCTCCCCTCCCCTCCCCTCCTCTCCCCTCCCCTCCCCTCCCCTCCTCTCCTCTCCTCTCCCCTCCCCTCCCCTCCCCTCCCCTCCCCTCCTCTCCTCTCCTCTCCTCTCCTCTCCTCTCCTCTCCTCTCCCCTCTCCTCTCCATGCCGGAAGGAAGGCAGCATTCAGGAGATTTGCTTTTTCCCCAAGTCTCCTGAACTTGAACGTAGCATTTTGCGTTGAACAAATTTGTTTCGAAATCCATCTTGTACACCTGCATCTCCACTAGCTAAAGAGTGCTGGGTTGCACCCCGAAAATAGCAGATCTACAAGCTCACAACGCGTCGCAGCGCGACGCGTTGTGAGCTTGTAGATCTGCTATTTTCGCTATTGTTGTCCAAAAGTGCCTCTCTAACACTCTCTGCACGTCCCTGGCGCCCCTCACGCCTCTCAGTGCCCCTCAGTTCCCCTCACGCCTCTCAGTGCCCCTCAGTTCCCCTCACGCCTCTCAGGCCCCTCAGGCCCCTCAGGCCCCTCACGCCTCTCAGTGCCCCTCAGTTCCCCTCACGCCTCTCAGGCCCCTCAGTTCCCCTCACGCCTCTCAGTGCCCCTCAGTTCCCCTCACGCCTCTCAGGCCCCTCAGGCCCCTCAGGCCCCTCACGCCTCTCAGTTCCCCTCAGTTCCCCTCACGCCTCTCAGGCCCCTCAGTGCCCCTCAGTTCCCCTCACGCCTCTCAGGCCCCTCAGGCCCCTCAGGCCCCTCACGCCTCTCAGTGCCCCTCAGTTCCCCTCACGCCTCTCAGGCCCCTCAGTTCCCCTCACGCCTCTCAGTGCCCCTCAGTTCCCCTCACGCCTCTCAGGCCCCTCAGGCCCCTCAGGCCCCTCACGCCTCTCAGTTCCCCTCAGTTCCCCTCACGCCTCTCACGCCTCTCAGTGCCCCTCAGTTCCCCTCACGCCTCTCAGGCCCCTCAGTGCCCCTCAGTTCCCCTCATGCCTCTCAGTGCCCCTCAGTTCCCCTCACGCCTCTCAGGCCCCTCAGTTCCCCTCACGCCTCTCAGGCCCCTCAGTTCCCCTCACGCCTCTCAGGCCCCTCAGTTCCCCTCACGCCTCTCAGTGCCCCTCAGTTCCCCTCACGCCTCTCAGGCCCCTCAGGCCCCTCAGGCCCCTCAGTTCCCCTCACGCCTCTCAGTGCCCCTCAGTTCCCCTCACGCCTCTCAGGCCCCTCAGTTCCCCTCACGCCTCTCAGGCCCCTCAGTTCCCCTCACGCCTCTCAGGCCCCTCAGTTCCCCTCAGGCCCCTCACGCCTCTCAGTTCCCCTCACGCCTCTCAGTTCCCCTCACGCCTCTCAGTGCCCCTCAGTTCCCCTCACGCCTCTCAGTTCCCCTCACGCCTCTCAGTGCCCCTCAGTTCCCCTCACGCCTCTCAGTGCCCCTCAGTTCCCCTCACGCCTCTCAGTGCCCCTCAGTTCCCCTCACGCCTCTCAGTGCCCCTCAGTTCCCCTCACGCCTCTCAGGCCCCTCAGTTCCCCTCACGCCTCTCAGGCCCCTCAGTTCCCCTCACGCCTCTCAGGCCCCTCAGTTCCCCTCAGGCCCCTCACGCCTCTCACGCCTCTCAGTTCCCCTCACGCCTCTCAGTGCCCCTCAGTTCCCCTCACGCCTCTCAGTGCCCCTCAGTTCCCCTCACGCCTCTCAGTGCCCCTCAGTTCCCCTCACGCCTCTCAGTGCCCCTCAGTTCCCCTCACGCCTCTCAGGCCCCTCAGTTCCCCTCACGCCTCTCAGGCCCCTCAGTTCCCCTCACGCCTCTCAGGCCCCTCAGTTCCCCTCAGGCCCCTCACGCCTCTCACGCCTCTCACGCCCCTCAGCCCCCCTCAGGCCCCTCACGCCTCTCACGCCTCTCACGCCCCTCAGCCCCCCTCAGGCCCCTCACGCCCCTCAGCCCCCCTCAGCCCCCCTCACGCCCCTCAGCCCCCCTCAGGCCCCTCACGCCGCTCAGGCCCCTCACGCCTCTCACGCCTCTCAGTGCCCCTCAGCCCCCCTCACGCCTCTCAGGCCCCTCAGGCCCCTCACGCCTCTCAGTGCCCCTCAGTTCCCCTCACGCCTCTCAGGCCCCTCAGTTCCCCTCACGCCTCTCAGGCCCCTCAGTTCCCCTCACGCCTCTCAGTGCCCCTCAGTTCCCCTCACGCCTCTCAGTGCCCCTCAGTTCCCCTCACGCCTCTCAGTGCCCCTCAGGCCCCTCACGCCTCTCAGGCCCCTCAGTTCCCCTCACGCCTCTCAGTGCCCCTCAGTTCCCCTCACGCCTCTCAGTGCCCCTCAGTTCCCCTCACGCCTCTCAGTGCCCCTCAGTTCCCCTCACGCCTCTCAGGCCCCTCAGTTCCCCTCACGCCTCTCAGGCCCCTCAGTTCCCCTCACGCCTCTCAGGCCCCTCAGTTCCCCTCACGCCTCTCAGGCCCCTCAGTTCCCCTCACGCCTCTCAGGCCCCTCAGTTCCCCTCACGCCTCTCAGTGCCCCTCAGTTCCCCTCACGCCTCTCAGGCCCCTCAGTTCCCCTCACGCCTCTCAGGCCCCTCAGTTCCCCTCACGCCTCTCAGTGCCCCTCAGTTCCCCTCACGCCTCTCAGTGCCCCTCAGTTCCCCTCACGCCTCTCAGTTCCCCTCAGTTCCCCTCACGCCTCTCAGTGCCCCTCAGGCCCCTCAGGCCCCTCACGCCTCTCATGCCCCTCAGCGCCCCTCAGGCCCCTCACGCCGCTCAGGCCCCTCACGCCTCTCACGCCCCTCAGCGCCCCTCCCTCAGTGCCCCTCAGTTCCCCTCACGCCTCTCACGCCCCTCAGAGCCCCTCACGCCCCTGAAGTGGCCCCTCAAAAACAGTTGACCAAAATGATAAATCACTGAGTGTCTCCCTTGCACCCTCTGGGTCTCAGCATGATTCAACATCGTGGCCTCGGAGGTAAGAGCAGCTCGTGACTTCATGACGTGGTGAAAGTCAATGCCCTAACTTTCCAGGAGAGCTTCGGGGGAGGAGGAACGACGTGGTGATGGAGGGCATCATGTTTCCATCATGTGTCAGGGCAGGGCACGGAGCCATGAAGTATTCAGGAGGTAGGCATGATAGGCTGCCATCTGGGGAGGAGCTGCATCGGACTGGGAGGCTGCCATCTGGGGAGGAGCTGCATCGGACTGGGAGGCTGCCATCTGGGGAGGAGCTGCATCGGACTGGGAGGCTGCCATCTGGGGAGGAGCTGCATCGGACTGGGAGGCTGCCCTCTGGGGAGGAGCTGCATCGGACTGGGCGGCTGCCATCTGGGGAGGAGCTGCATCGGACTGGGAGGCTGCCATCTGGGGAGGAGCTGCATCGGACTGCGTATCAAACAAACCTGGGCGCAATGGATGTTAACGCATTTAGACCTGAGGACGATTCCACAAATGCCTTCTAAATCCTGACAGTTTTCTGATAAACCCTATGTTTCTGTGCCAGTCGTTCTCAAACATGCATTTTAACGTAACAGGCCAACAGCACCATAATATGGTGCTGTAAGGGTCCATTTGGTTCCATTTGTACACTCTCAGAGTTACAGACCCATAAGGGTCCATTTGGTTCCATTTGTACACTCTCAGAGTTACAGACCCATAAGGGTCCATTTGGTTCCATTTGTACACTCTCAGAGTTACAGACCCATAAGGGTCCATTTGGTTCCATTTGTACCTATATGGGACCCCTATATAGGACCCCTATATAGGACCCCTATATGGGACCCCTATATGGGACCCCTATATAGGACCCCTATATAGGACCCCTATATGGGACCCCTATATGGGACCCCTATATAGGACCCCTATATGGGACCCCTATATAGGACCCCTATATAGGACCCCTATATGGGACCCCTATATGGGACCCCTATATGGGACCCCTATATGGGACCCCTATATAGGACCCCTATATGGGACCCCTATATGGGACCCCTATATAGGACCCCTATATGGGACCCCTATATAGGACCCCTATATGGGACCCCTATATGGGACCCCTATATAGGACCCCTATATGGGACCCCTATATGGGACCCCTATATAGGACCCCTATATGGGACCCCTATATGGGACCCCTATATAGGACCCCTATATGGGACCCCTATATGGGACCCCTATATAGGACCCCTATATGGGACCCCTATATGGGACCCCTATATGGGACCCCTATATGGGACCCCTATATGGGACCCCTATATAGGACCCCTATATGGGACCCCTATATGGGACCCCTATATAGGACCCCTATATAGGACCCCTATATGGGACCCCTATATAGGACCCCTATATAGGACCCCTATATAGGACCCCTATATAGGACCCCTATATAGGACCCCTATATGGGACCCCTATATGGGACCCCTATATAGGACCCCTATATGGGACCCCTATATGGGACCCCTATATAGGACCCCTATATAGGACCCCTATATGGGACCCCTATATGGGACCCCTATATAGGACCCCTATATAGGACCCCTATATGGGACCCCTATATGGGACCCCTATATAGGACCCCTATATAGGACCCCTATATGGGACCCCTATATAGGACCCCTATATAGGACCCCTATATAGGACCCCTATATGGGACCCCTATATGGGACCCCTATATGGGACCCCTATATGGGACCCCTATATGGGACCCCTATATGGGACCCCTATATAGGACCCCTATATGGGACCCCTATATGGGACCCCTATATGGGACCCCTATATGGGACCCCTATATGGGACCCCTATATGGGACCCCTATATAGGACCCCTATATAGGACCCCTATATGGGACCCCTATATGGGACCCCTATATAGGACCCCTATATGGGACCCCTATATGGGACCCCTATATGGGACCCCTATATGGGACCCCTATATAGGACCCCTATATAGGACCCCTATATGGGACCCCTATATGGGACCCCTATATAGGACCCCTATATGGGACCCCTATATAGGACCCCTATATAGGACCCCTATATAGGACCCCTATATGGGACCCCTATATAGGACCCCTATATAGGACCCCTATATGGGACCCCTATATGGGACCCCTATATAGGACCCCTATATGGGACCCCTGTATGGGACCCCTATATGGGACCCCTATATAGGACCCCTATATGGGACCCCTATATGGGACCCCTATATAGGACCCCTATATGGGACCCCTATATAGGACCCCTATATGGGACCCCTATATGGGACCCCTATATGCAGCAGTGGTTCCCAAGGTGGTGTCCAGGAGCCGCTAGGGGTCCTTGAGGGAGTTGCAGGGGGTCCCCTGCAGCTAAATGATAGTTTGGAACCAAATGGACCCTTATGGTTTTGTAACTCTGAAAGTGTACAAATGGAACCAAATGGACCCTTATGGGTCTGTAACTCTGAGAGTGTACAAATGGAACCAAATGGACCCTTATGAGTCTGTAACCCTGAGAGTGTACAAATGGAACCAAATGGACCCTTATGGGTCTGTAACTCTGAGAGTGTACAAATGGAACCAAATGGACCCTTATGAGTCTGTAACCCTGAGAGTGTACAAATGGAACCAAATGGACCCTTATGGGTCTGTAACTCTGAGAGTGTACAAATGGAACCAAATGGACCCTTATGGGTCTGTAACTCTGAGAGTGTACAAATGGAACCAAATGGACCCGTTAGGGTCCATTTGGTTCCATTTGGTTCTCAGTGTTAAATTAACTTTGATTTTACAATATAAATGGGGGGTCCCAGAGATAGAAATGCCATTAAATGGGTGGCCCGTAGACTAATGCATGTCAAACTGGGGGTCCCTTGAAATTAAATGGGTTGAGAATCACTGCTAGAGCCGTAAAAATATTCTCTTATGGGGGTCCCCTGGCATATGTTTTTAATTGGGGGTCCACAAGCTAATTAGCGTGAATTTGGGAGTCCTTGACCTGATGAAGTCGTCACATGAAGTGTGAGAGTCTCACGAGTGGAGTCACCAGACGGGTTTATTCCAGGAAGGAGAGGACATTCTTCCCATGATGACATCACAGACTTCCTGGAGGCTGTGTGTGTGTGTTTGTCCCTCCTCCCCTATTACTACAGTACACGCACGCACGCACGCACGCACGCACGCCCGCACGCAGCCACGCACGCACGCACGCACGCACGCACGCAGCCACGCACGCACGCACGCACGCACGCACACACACACACACACACACACACACACACACACACACACACACACACACACACACACACACACACACACACACACACACACACACACACACACACACACACACACACACACACACACACACACACACACACCATGCTGATCATTGGATACCCGGAGCAACTTAATAATTTCAGAGGAAATCAAAATAAGTGGTTTTGAGGTGAGTTGATGTATATGTAGCCCCCGCCTAGCCCCCCGCCTAGCCCCCCGCCTAGCCCCCCCCCCCGCCTAGTGGTTTGTTTTATTGAATAGAAAATATTGAAACATAATCTATTATTCACATAATGATTTGATTGACAATATTTTCATCGGTGATTCATTTAAATGAAATTATAATGTATTTCAACAAATCTCTCAAATGGAGATGTCCCTACGTACCTAAGAGGTATGGTCATAGGACATAGGTCATAGGACATAGGTCATAGGACATAGGTCATAGGACATAGGTCCTATCCCAGGTCCTGCAGGAAGATGCACTTTTACAAGAGTTTTATAGCCTATAATAAAGTTGCCCTCTAAAAATGTTTATACATTATGTTTCTTGTATAAATATTGATATTGTGTTTATGGGAGATGTATAGGCCTATATATATGTAACGGACCCACATGGGGGGGTTCCAATTGTTATAATGTGTTGTCCCTAAGGCTTTTATTTTGAAAGGCTTCCTGTCCAAATGTCAGGTCTCAGGCCTTATTTTGACTGTTTCCTGCACAAACTGGTACTGATTACACAGATCAAGATCACCTGTGCTGCTGACACCCAGTATGGGGCTAGAAGGAGGAATTAGCTTATAAAACTGTCACTTGCCCACCTCGCTGGTAGAGGAACAGATATTGCCAGATTTGCCACAAGAGAGGAATGGCAATGGCAAAAACATGGAGAAGTTTATTTGAGGAAGGGAAGGACGGACGGACGGACAGTCAGACCGCAAAGGAAGGAAGGACGGACGGACGGTCAGACTGCAAAGGAAGGACGGAGGCCCAAACGAGCCTGTAAAGGAAGGACGGAGGCCCAAACGAGCCTGTAAAGGAAGGACGGAGGCCCAAACGAGCCTCTAAAAGAAGGACGGAGACCCAAACGAGCCTGTAAAGGAAGGACGGAGGCCCAAACGAGCCTGTAAAGGAAGGACGGAGGCCCAAACGAGCCTGTAAAGGAAGGACGGAGGCCCAAACGAGCCTGTAAAGGAAGGACGGAGGCCCAAACGAGCCTGTAAAGGAAGGACGGAGGCCCAAACGAGCCTGTAAAGGAAGGACGGAGGCCCAAACGAGCCTCTAAAGGAAGGACGGAGGCCCAAACGAGCCTGTAAAGGAAGGACGGAGGCCCAAACGAGCCTGTAAAGGAAGGACGGAGGCCCAAACGAGCCTGTAAAGGATGGACGGAGGCCCAAACCAGCCTCTAAAGGAAGGACGGAGGCCCAAACGAGCCTGTAAAGGAAGGACGGAGGCCCAAACGAGCCTGTAAAGGAAGGACGGAGGCCCAAATGAGCCTCTAAAGGAAGGACGGAGGCCCAAACGAGCCTGTAAAGGAAGGACGGAGGCCCAAACAAGCCTGTAAAGGATGGACGGAGGCCCAAACGAGCCTGTAGAGGAAGGACGGAGGCCCAAACGAGCCTGTAAAGGAAGGACGGAGGCCCAAACCAGCCTGTAAAGGAAGGACGGAGGCCCAAACCAGCCTGTAAAGGAAGGACGGAGGCCCAAACGAGCCTGTAAAGGAAGGACGGAGGCCCAAACAAGCCTGTAAAGGAGGGACGGAGGCCCAAACGAGCCTGTAAAGGATGGACGGAGGCCCAAACGAGCCTGTAAAGGATGGACGGAGGCCCAAACGAGCCTGTAAAGGAGGGACGGAGGCCCAAACGAGCCTGTAAAGGAGGGACGGAGGCCCAAACGAGCCCTGGAACAGAACAGTTTTGCACAATAAGCCACTTTAGCACCGAGCTGGAAGGGGGAAAAGGTGATACTTTTATTGTTGGTCAATCTTGTATGAGGGATATTGGTAAATGGTAAATGGTAAATGGTGCATTTATATAGCGCCTTTATCCAAGGCGCTTTACATAGATTGTGCATTACATTCACCCATTCACACACACATTCATACACCGATGGCGGCGGAAGCCATGCAAGGTACCAACCAGCACATCGGGAGAAATTTGGGGTTCAGTGTCTTGCCCAAGGACACTTCGACATGTAGACAGGAGGAGCCGGGATTCGAACCGCCGACCCATGGATCATTGGACGACCTGCTCTACCTCCTGAGCCACAGCCGCTTGGTAATTAGTCTTATGGTTGTTTGTATTGTCTGAGGGTTGTTTATTTCTATATTGCTGTTGATATGATGGATTAAATATTGTATAGTTTTGTGATGTATTATATGCTCATGGATGTTATGGGAAATGTATTATGCCTTTTGATTATGGAATGTTATATTGATGTAGCCTTATATGTATGTTATGTCCTTTTTCCAGTTTCTACGTTGGGTTCTCAATAAAGAGAAACATCAAACTCATCAGTCGGCTTTACCCAATTATTATCCAGCCGCTCCGCTACAATGCACATGCCATTCATCATGTGTTCACAGTGACGTCAACTCTGGGGGGGCTGGAGGGCTTGGGCCGAAGTGGGGGGGGGGACACCTCGTGAAGAATTTATAACTCCTCTTGTATTTGTCCTGACGCCTAACTGTCCGTGGCCAGGGGGGGGGGCCTCGTTTACGTTTGCGCAGTTCAGGCATTCAAATGCTAATCTGGTGGCTTTTGTTTTAAACCTGCCAGGGGATGAAAGATACATACAGTACTTTACCCTGCTCACTTGTTCACAATGATCACGTCCCACTGGGAGGAGACCCCGGGGCAGACCAAGGCGCAAACACATTGACTCACTGGCCTTGGAACGCCTCGGGATCCCCCAGGAGGAAGTCACTAATGTTGCTCTGGAGAGGGAAGTCTGGAGCTCTCTGGTGGAGCTGTTGCCCCCGCGACCCGACTACGGATAAGCGGTTGAAGATGGATGGATGGATGGATGGATGGATGGATGGATGGATGACTGGGTGGATGGATGGATGGATGGATGGATGGATGGGTGAATGGATGGATGGATGGGTGGATGGATGGATGGATGGATGGATGGATGGATGGATGGAAGGGGGCGAGGCCCCTGTGACTATTATAAGAAGTCTTCGTCTCTGTTCATTTATGTTGCCTGCTGCTGCCTGTGTGTGTTACAACTGGTATAGGCTACTATTTTTATTTTACTTTACATTATTTACTGTGTGTATACGTATCTCTCTCTCCCTGTAAGCTGCATGTGAGGCGTTGCTTTTTCACATGGTTTTGGGGTTGGCGTATATTCTTTTGAGGGGCCCCTCCTACACATCCAGCTTTTATTGGTTACCGTCCACAAACTTCGTCTTAAACACATTAAATTCCCATTGACAGTGAATGGAGAATTCAAATAGGCTATTTTACCTCATGATGATGATGTACGCTGATAAGAGGTAAGAGCGCCCCTCACTTCACACGGGTGTGATTTTTGAGTATACGGCTTTTGTCCCCACACGTCTCAATATTTACCATCGACAATGACAGGAGAAATTAGGTCAAATGTCCACCAAATATGACGTACATTTTTGCCAACAGGCAACAGGCATTCTGATTGGCCAGTATGAGATGATGCATGACGATGTACGATGATATAAGAGCGCCCCTCACTTCACACAGGTGTGATTTTTACCATAATAAAGAGTGCTTCATTTGCTTTCTAAAAAAACATGACATAATGGATTAGAACAACATTGAGAGACAGATGGTCTAATAGTGCAGGTTCACAAACTTTCTCATATCGAGGACCCCCAGATTGACACTCATTATAGCCCCGCGGACCCCCAATTGAAAACATAATATGCCAAGGACCCCCGATAAGAGAAGATTTGTTACGCAGTTATTCTATTAAACACGTTTAATTCTATTAAACACGTTTAATTTCAACTGAAATTACATTGCTTGAGAATTTTCAAGGACCCCCAGGTTTGACATGAATTAGGCTACGGACCCCCATTTCTATCTCTGAGAGCCCAATTTATATTGTAAAATCAATGTTAATTTAACTCTGGTCAAATTATTTGTACACTCTCAGCGTTACAGACCCATAAGGGTCCATTTGGTTCCAAACTATATCATTTAGCTGGGGACCCCTATAGCTGGAACTCCCTCAAAGACCCCTGGGGGTCCCCGGACCCCACTTTGGAATGTGTCTTTGAGCTCCGACGAATCACTTCAAACACTTCAAGGAAAGAATTGGACACGCCCCTTCCCTGCACGATCCCATGGCTCAGAGTGGCGTTTGCGCTGCCTGTGATTGGCTGAAGGGAACCACCGTACAATCTCATCTTTTAGCCTCGACCACAAGGATCCATTATTACAGCTGAGAGAGAAGCGTCATTGAGGGGTCATAAAACTCAGCGCTGTTCATTCAGCCTGGATGGAGAGGGACAAGCTGTCCATGCAGCCTGGATGGATTGGGACAAGCTGTCCATGCAGCCTGGATGGAGTGGGACAAGCTGTCCATGCAGCCTGGATGGAGTGGGACAAGCTGGAGTTGGAAATGCATCGTTTTCAACGAGGGTTTTGATAGATTGATTGATTGATTGATTGAAATATTTATTAACAGATTGCAGAATTACAGTACATTTCAAGCACAACTCAATACAAAGACTGTTAACTGTGAGTGGACGACCCAATAAAGCATTACTTACACTTGTTTACAAGAGGGTCCACCCTTTTCAATTCATCAAAACATTTGATTTTGGCGGCGCAAATATCAGCAATTTTAGGCATGTGTGCAACATGACAACTGTTTTAAAATAGTGTACAATGACAACTAAAGTCTCTGTAATGTTTATGTTGTAACCTACTATTACTAAAACACGATCTAAAATAAAAGGGATTTAAGATCATTAAAGATGGGCTGTTGCCCTGAGTCCAGTGCATTCTGCCAACTTCCGGTCCAGGACTTTGTCACTGTTCGCTGTGCTATTTGGCAACTGAAGCCCCATGAAGTGAACGGAGTTGTCATCGTAACTCTGGCCTTGACCACATAAACCTCCAGAAATGGATTTAGAATGAAAAGTGTTACCATTCAACCGCTTATCCGTAGTCGAGTCGCGGGGGCAACAGCTCCTCCAGAGAGCTCCAGACTTCCCTCCTCAGACAGAGCAACATTAATGACTTCCTCCTGGGGGATCCCGACGCATTCCCTAGGGAGACGCCCGATAGGCATCCTAACCAGATGCCTCGAGGACCTCCCTATAGGGAGACGCCCGAGAGGCATCCTAACCAGATGCCTCGAGGACCTCCCTATAGGGAGACGCCCGATAGGCATCCTAACCAGATGCCTCGAGGACCTCCCTAGGGAGACGCCCGAGAGGCATCCTAACCAGATGCCTCGAGGACCTCCCTATAGGGAGACGCCCGAGAGGCATCCTAACCAGATGCCTCGAGGACCTCCCTATAGGGAGACGCCCGAGAGGCATCCTAACCAGATGCCTCGAGGACCTCCCTATAGGGAGACGCCCGAGAGGCATCCTAACCAGATGCCTCGAGGACCTCCCTAGGGAGACGCCCGAGAGGCGTCCTAACCAGATGCCTCGAGGACCTCCCTAGGGAGACGCTCGAGAGGCGTCCTAACCAGATGCCTCGAGGACCTCCCTAGGGAGACGCCCGAGAGGCGTCCTAACCAGATGCCTCGAGGACCTCCCTAGGGAGACGCCCGAGAGGCATCCTAACCAGATGCCTCGAGGACCTCCCTAGGGAGACGCCCGAGAGGCATCCTAACCAGATGCCTCGAGGACCTCCCTAGGGAGACACCCGAGAGGCATCCTAACCAGATGCCTCGAGGACCTCCCTAGGGAGACGCCCGAGAGGCATCCTAACCAGATGACTCGAGGACCTCCCTAGGGAGACGCTCGAGAGGCATCCTAACCAGATGCCTCGAGGACCTCCCTAGGGAGACGCCCGAGAGGCATCCTAACCAGATGCCTCGAGGACCTCCCTAGGGAGACGCCCGAGAGGCATCCTAACCAGA
The DNA here is from genome assembly GCF_951216825.1 of Electrona antarctica. Taxonomy (NCBI): domain Eukaryota; kingdom Metazoa; phylum Chordata; class Actinopteri; order Myctophiformes; family Myctophidae; genus Electrona; species Electrona antarctica. Next base: position 758,278 of record NC_136810.1, on the reverse strand, counting down.
TGCCTCGAGGACCTTCCTATAGGGAGACGCCCAAGAGGCATCCTAACCAGATGCCTCGAGGACCTCCCTAGGGAGACGCCCGAGAGGCATCCTAACCAGATGCCTCGAGGACCTCCCTAGGGAGACGCCCGAGAGGCATCCTAACCAGATGCCTCGAGAGTCGAGAACCTCCCTAGGGAGATGCCCGAGAGGCATCCTAACCAGATGCCTCGAGGACCTCCCTAGGGAGACGCCCGAGAGGCATCCTAACCAGATGCCTCGAGGACCTCCCTATAGGGAGACGCCCGAGAGGCGTCCTAACCAGATGCCTCGAGGACCTCCCTAGGGAGACGCCCGAGAGGCATCCTAACCAGATGCCTCGAGGACCTCCCTAGGGAGACGCCCGAGAGGCATCCTAACCAGATGCCTCGAGGACCTCCCTAGGGAGACGCCCGAGAGGCATCCTAACCAGATGCCTCGAGGACCTCCCTAGGGAGAAGCCCGAGAGGCATCCTAACCAGATGCCCCGAACCACCTAAGCTGGCTCCTTTCCAAGAGAATCCGCGACCTTATTCTTTGGGTCACATGACCCACACTTCAATCATGACCATAGCCGTGAGAGAGGAACAGAGATTCCTCGGTAGACACTAGACAGGAATCCTATATTTTGCCTATTATTAGCCTATTATAATTAGCCTAATATTATTAGCCTCTTATGTAGGCTATTATAGTTATTAGCTTCTAGGCGTCCAACTTCAAATAGGGTATAGGCTACATTATGGTATCATAATGGTATCAAATAGGGCTATAGGCTATATCTCACAGGGAATCTTGTATTGTATGAATCTTGTATTCAAATGTCATTTTAGACCTTTTCACCAATTTCACCAATGAAAAATGTGTTCAATATCCAACTGTTATGCCCATGCGCATAGACTGTCTATAGGCTACTATTCGGGCGATCGATCAACTCTGAGAGTCGCCATGACAACCAACCCAACAACAGCCAATCACATTACGAGCGGTCCGGCCGGGCCGACTTGACCGTCCCTCCAGGCTATGGGATGTAGACACTATCCACTATAGACGCTGCGCTCCGTGTCAGCCAGTCAGTCAGTCAGTCGTCCCATTGATTGAGCGGAGCTACACGCGCACACACACACGCACACACACACACTGTTGTCTACCGGCTATCACAGAGGACCCCAAACCCCAGCGAGTGATAATGTCTGCCCCGTGCATGTGTTCTCACAACTTCATTCCTTGAGACGAAACCATTTCAACAAAAGGATCTGCTGTTACAACCGGTAAGAAGCGCTTCTATTGTTTATTTATTAGCCTATTATTGGCCTAAATAAATAGCCTAAACATGCAGTCACATTACGGACGAAGCGACCAGACCAATAATTAGGCAGGTTGTTTCGCCCATATAGTGTGACTGCATGTCTAGGCTATTTATGTATCGGTCTAATCGTAAGGAATGTGTGAGGATAGGATGTATTGTAGGTTCTCAGTGCGGTAGGAGGAGGAGGAGGAGGGACAGGATGATGAAATATCCCACATGGATGGCACGATGGGCGGCGGGAGGATCTATTTTATGTGTGGAGCCATCCTGGGGGTGTAGAGAGGCTGGGGGTGGATCCATCCTGGGGGTGTAGAGAGGCTGTCTATGTGTGGATCCATCCTGGGGGTGTATAGAGGCTGTCTATGTGTGGATCCATCCTGGGGGTGTATAGAGGCTGTCTATGTGTGGATCCATCCTGGGGGTGTATAGAGGCTCTCTCTGGGCATCCATCCTGGGGGTGTAGAGAGGCTGGGGGTGGATCCATCCTGGGGGTGTATAGAGGCTCTATGTGTGGATCCATCCTGGGGGTGTATAGAGGCTCTCTGATCCATCCTGGGGGTGTATAGAGGCTCTCTCTGGGCATCCATCCTGGGGGTGTATAGAGGCTCTATGTGTGGATCCATCCTGGGGGTGTTAGGTGTATAGAGGCTCTCTCTGTGTGGATCCATCCTGGGGGTGTATAGAGGCTCTCTCTGGGCATCCATCCTGGGGGTGTATAGAGGCTCTATGTGTGGATCCATCCTGGGGGTGTATAGAGGCTCTCTGATCCATCCTGGGGGTGTATAGAGGCTCTATGTGTGGATCCATCCTGGGGGTGTATAGAGGCTCTCTGATCCATCCTGGGGGTGTATAGAGGCTCTCTCTGGGCATCCATCCTGGGGGTGTATAGAGGCTCTATGTGTGGATCCATCCTGGGGGTGTATAGAGGCTCTCTCTGTGTGGATCCATCCTGGGGGTAGAGAGGCTCTCTCTGGGCATCCATCCTGGGGGTGTATAGAGGCTCATAGGGGTGTATAGAGGCTCATCCTGGGGGTGCATAGAGGCTCTCTCTGGGTGGATCCATCCTGGGGGTGTATAGAGGCTGTCTCTGTGTGGATCCATCCTGGGGGTGTATAGAGGCTGTCTCTGTGTGGATCCATCCTGGGGGTGTATAGAGGCTCATCCTGGGGGTGTATAGAGGCTCTCTCTGGGCATCCATGGAACAAACTGTCCCCCCGAAACATACACAATGCA
>NC_136810.1:673221-750721 GCF_951216825.1 Electrona antarctica | reverse complement strand
TTTATATTGGGGGTCGGGAGGGGGCGGGGCGGGGGTCCCGAGACGTTGCCAAAGCATTTTCGGGGGTCCCCGGCCAAAAACGTTGAGAACCCCTGCTATAATGTATACATGCATAGTTTCATTATCTAGATATTCCAGCTTACATATGATTCATGATAACTACTCTTTATTATATATGTGATGTATTGTCATGCTTTTTGTTCTTGCTTAATGCAAGTCGCTCTGGATTAAGAGCGTCTGATAAATGCCTAAATTGTAAATTGTCTGGGACTATTGTGTGGCTTTCCTAATAATCAGCTTCTCCAATATTGTTAATATCCCTAGATTGTTTGTGATCTTACATACATGTCATGTATTAATTCCCGGGAATGGGGTCAGATATTGTCTTCTATCTAGTTTCATATCCAATTGAAAGGGGGGGGGGGGGGGGGGGGGGGAGCTCGCCAGAGAGGAGATATTTTACTAAAATACACGTTTTCTGTCTAGAACTTTCAAATGAATATGAACTATAGTCGCCAAAACTACTCCAAGTCTTATGAATTAATTATCGGGTGAGTGCACTCTGTGCTACTGGAACTACATATTTTCAGATGGGAGTCGGCGGCCAAATACAGATCATTCTGGGGGTCCTTGGCATGAAAATGTTTGAGAACCAGACATAGAAACATGGGGTCAGGCCTAAATGGTTTAAATGCCGACCAGTTCAGGTCAGTCTGCTACCAGACCAGACCAGTCTGCTATCAGACCAGTCTGCTATCAGACCAGACCAGACCAGTCTGCTATCAGACCAGACCAGACCAGACCAGTCTGCTATCAGACCAGACCAGACCAGTCTGCTATCAGACCAGACCAGACCAGTCTGCTACCAGACCAGACCAGACCAGTCTGCTATCAGACCAGACCAGACCAGTCTGCTATCAGACCAGACCAGACCAGTCTGCTATCAGACCAGACCAGACCAGTCTGCTATCAGACCAGACCAGACCAGACCAGTCTGCTATCAGACCAGACCAGACCAGTCTGCTATCAGACCAGACCAGACCAGTCTGCTACCAGACCAGACCAGACCAGACCAGTCTGCTATCAGACCAGACCAGACCAGTCTGCTATCAGACCAGACCAGACCAGTCTGCTATCAGACCAGACCAGACCAGTCTGCTACCAGACCAGACCAGACCAGTCTGCTACCAGACCAGACCAGACCAGACCAGTCTGCTATCAGACCAGACCAGACCAGTCTGCTACCAGACCAGACCAGACCAGTCTGCTACCAGACCAGACCAGACCAGACCAGTCTGCTATCAGACCAGACCAGACCAGTCTGCTACCAGACCAGACCAGACCAGTCTGCTACCAGACCAGACCAGACCAGACCAGACCAGACCAGTCTGCTACCAGACCAGACCAGACCAGTCTGCTACCAGACCAGACCAGACCAGTCTGCTATCAGACCAGACCAGACCAGTCTGCTATCAGACCAGACCAGACCAGTCTGCTATCAGACCAGACCAGACCAGTCTGCTATCAGACCAGACCAGACCAGACCAGACCAGTCTGCTATCAGACCAGACCAGACCAGTCTGCTATCAGACCAGACCAGACCAGTCTGCTATCAGACCAGACCAGACCAGTCTGCTATCAGACCAGACCAGTCTGCGTGCAGCGAGGATACTCTTCAACAAAACCAACTTACAGTTGATTTAAAATGTATTTTCAGAAACTATCTGAGGTGAGTCAGGTGACACACGTCATGTTTACACTCACTGACTGTCTGTGTCCCCTCTCTCTCCCCCTCCCCCCCCTCTCTCTCTCTCTCCCTCTCCGTCTGTCTCTCTCCCTGTCCCTGTCTCTGTCTCTGTCTCTCTCTCTCTCTCTCTCTCTCTCTCTCTCTCTCTCTCTCTCTCTCTCTGCAGACATTTGGTGATAATGAAGAAATAAACGTCTCCTCATCTCTCATCCAGACTGTCGTCCCACCCCGTCACGTCCCTCTGTCACAAAAACACAAATACCTCAACGCTCGCTGCTCCCACGGCTCACACACCCATAAACCCACAACAAGTGACTTCTTTCCCCCCCACAAGGGACCCCCACCACCGCCGCCCCTTCTCGCCCTTCTCCGCGACACCCCGAAACATTAAAACCAAGACATTCTGAACCCTCGCCACCTGGTGTTTGCGTTTATCAAATGCCCAAAAACAGCAAGGCCGTCAAGAGAGAGCTTGACGACGATGTCACGGAGTCAGCCAAGGACCTGCTTTCCAACGAGGACGCTTCGTGCTGCGACGACTCCTTCAAGAAGAGCTCGCTGATCGTCAACGGCCACGATGGCGGCGGCGGCGGGAACGGCGAGGGGAAACTGGAGGACTGCGACGTGGAGGAGGGCGGCGAGGAGGACGCGGAGGACGACACGCGGCCCGCCTGGAACAGCAAGCTGCAGTACATCCTGGCCCAGGTGGGCTTCTCTGTAGGCCTGGGGAACGTCTGGAGGTTCCCCTATCTCTGCCAGAAGAATGGAGGAGGTGAGTGAGAAGTAACCTCAACGTCACCCTAACCCCTAACCCCTACCCCCTAACCCCTACCTCTGCCAGAAGAACGGAGGTGGTGAGTGTGGAGTAACCTCAATGTCACCCTAACCCCTACCCCCTAACCCCTACCTCTGCCAGAAGAATGGAGGAGGTGAGTGAGAAGTAACCTCAATGTCACCCTAACCCCTAAGCCCTACCTCCTAACCCCTAACCCTGCTAGAAGAACGGAGGCGGTGAGTGAGAAGTTATCATGACGTTCAGTGGTTCTCAAAGTGGGGTACGGGGACCCCCCAGGGGTTCCAGGGGGGTCCCCCAGCTAAATGATAGTTTGGAACCAAATGGACCCTTATGGGTCTGTAACTCTGAGAGTGTACAAATGGAACCAAATGGACCCTTATGGGTCTGTAACTCTGAGAGTGTACAAATGGAACCAAATGGACCCTTATGGGTCTGTAACTCTGAGAGTGTAATAATGGAACCAAATGGACCCTTATGGGTCTGTAACTCTTGAGAGTGTACAAATGGAACCATTTGGAACATTTGTACACTCTCAGAGTTAAATTAACATTGATTTAATATAAATTGGGGGTCCCAGAGATAGAAATGCCATAAAAAGGGTGTCCGTAGCCTATAATAACGCATGTCAAACTGGGGGGTCCCTAAGCGTGTCTGCATGGGCAAGTCAGATTTAAGACTTTTTAAATGGAATTTAAGACCAATTTATCAATAACAATGACACAAATTACTCAGATTCTGTGTCAGTTTTGTCCACATAATAGAGTTCACCATAAGAAAACCAGTGCTATAGCCTAAGGAAAAGGACCCAAGGAAGGAACAGATGAGGGGTTCTCCATCTCCCAGGGTCTAGCCCATACAACTGCCCTCACCATCACTTCATGCGGCCCCAGGTTAATACTGAGATATTGATTTCAGTATTAAAATGTCATTGTCATCGGACTGCGACGCATTTTGAGCTTGTAGATCGGCTAATTTTGCTATGACATTATATGCAATGTGGCCCCTCTGGAGTGAGTAATATGATGGCCCTCTCCATCGTCAATGTTGCCCACCCCTGATCTAGCTGCCATTGAAAAGGGCCCTTGGTCTCGGCCAATACCGACAATAAGCCACTCCGACCTACTTTCTTACTTACTTATACTGAACTTAGCCTACTTACTTCCATTTGTAGGTCCTGGGTAAAGACCCAGACCTTCAACAACAACACGGTCCATTGATAAATCATTAACGTGAGTTATGAACTAAAGCCTGTAGTACAGTGGTTCCCATGGGGTCCGGGGGGTGTGCTGCCCGTAGCAGTGTGGTTACCAGGTATCCGCGGTGCGGGGGGTGCGCTGCCCGGAGCGCTGTGGTAACCAGGTCTTCGAGGTGAGGGGGGGGGGGGGGGGGTGCCATGTGCCATTGTCTGCCATGTGTCTGTTATTGTCTTCCATGTGTCTTTGTTATTGTCTCCCATGTGTCTGTTATTGTCTGTCATGTGTCTGTTATTGTCTGCCATGTGTCTGTTATTGTCTGTCATGTGTCTGTTATTGTCTGCCATGTGTCTGTTATTGTCTGTCATGTGTCTGTTATTGTCTGCCATGTGTCTGTTATTGTCTGCCATGTGTCTGTTATTGTCTGCCATGTGTCTGTTATTGTCTGTCATGTGTCTGTTATTGTCTTCTATGTGTCTGTTATTGTCTGTCATGTGTCTGTTATTGTCTTCCATGTGTCTGTTATTGTCTGCCATGTGTCTTTGTTATTGTCTGCCATGTGTCTGTTATTGTCTGACATGTGTCTGTTATTGTCTGTCATGTGTCTGTTATTGTCTGTCATGTGTCTGTTATTGTCTGCCATGTGTCTGTTATTGTCTGCCATGTGTCTGTTATTGTCTGTCATGTGTCTGTTATTGTCTGCCATGTGTCTGTTATTGTCTGCCATGTGTCTGTTATTGTCTGCCATGTGTCTGTTATTGTCTGTCATGTGTCTGTTATTGTCTTCTATGTGTCTGTTATTGTCTGTCATGTGTCTGTTATTGTCTTCCATGTGTCTGTTATTGTCTGCCATGTGTCTTTGTTATTGTCTGCCATGTGTCTGTTATTGTCTGACATGTGTCTGTTATTGTCTGTCATGTGTCTGTTATTGTCTGTCATGTGTCTGTTATTGTCTGCCATGTGTCTGTTATTGTCTGCCATGTGTCTGTTATTGTCTGCCATGTGTCTTTGTTATTGTCTTCCATGTGTCTGTTATTGTCTGCCATGTGTCTGTTATTGTCTGCCATGTGTCTGTTATTGTCTGTCATGTGTCTGTTATTGTCTGCCATGTGTCTTTGTTATTGTCTGCCATGTGTCTGTTATTGTCTGCCATGTGTCTGTTATTGTCTGTCATGTGTCTTTGTTATTGTCTGCCATGTGTCTGTTATTGTCTGTCATGTGTCTGTTATTGTCTTCCATGTGTCTTTGTTATTGTCTGCCATGTGTCTGTTATTGTCTGTCATGTGTCTGTTATTGTCTGCCATGTGTCTGTTATTGTCTGCCATGTGTCTGTTATTGTCTGCCATGTGTCTGTTATTGTCTGCCATGTGTCTGTTATTGTCTGCCATGTGTCTTTGTTATTGTCTGTCATGTGTCTGTTATTGTCTTCCATGTGTCTTTGTTATTGTCTGCCATGTGTCTTTGTTATTGTCTGTCATGTGTCTGTTATTGTCTGCCATGTGTCTGTTATTGTCTGCCATGTGTCTGTTATTGGCTGTCATGTGACACAGACCTGCGGTCTATGGCCTGACTCACACCTTCGCAACAGATTGATGTATGGCTGATGCATGAGACTTATTGACTGATGCAAGCTCGCAATTCATTTCCAATGGGAGTCACATGGTTTGACACAACATTTGTGTTGTATGAGGGGGTGGGGAGCAGTCGAAACACAGCCGAAAGCCGTACAACACAAATGTTGTGTCAAACCATGTGACTTCCATTGGAAATGCATTGGGGCAAGATGTAAACAAACTTTCATACATCTAGCATGCATCAATGTTGTATGCTAGATGCGAAGGTGTGAGTCAGGCCTTAGGCCTCACTCACACGGTCGCTGCAGATTGCTCTGTGCTTGCTGTATACAAAGGGTGTGACACAGCTTGCCCCAATGCATTTCCAATGGGAGTCACATGGTCTGACACAACACTTGTGTTGTATGAGGGGGAGGGGCGCAGTCGAAACACAGCCGAAAGCCATACAACAGCTTGTAGTCCAAAATGTAGTCCTCAAACCATGTGACTTCCATTGGAAATGCATTGGGGCGGCCATGACACTCACAGCATTCATACAGCAAGCATGCAGCAATGCATTAAAGGTCTGAGCGAGGCCTTAGGCTGAGCTCACACCTTCACATCTAGCATACAACATTGTTGGATGCTAGATGTAAACAAAGGGTAAGTGTTGTGGCCGCAATGCCGCAATGCCGCAATGCCGCAATGCCACAAGTGTTGTGGCCCCAATGCATTTCCAATGGAAGTCACATGGTTTGACACAACATTTGTGTTGTGGCTTTCGGCTGTGTTTCGACTGCCCCCCTCCCCTTCATACAACAAAAATGTTGTGTCAAACCATGTGACTCCCATTGGAAATTGATTGCGAGCTTGCATCAGTAAACAAGTCTCATGCATCAGCTATACAACAATCTGTTGTGCAGGTGTGAGTGAAGCCTAACTTGTATTTGGGTTTCAAGTTCAAGTTTATTGGTCATTTAAAAAAGACAAGAAGCCTTAGTTTATGATGCCTATACCCGTATAATATTTAAATAACTATGAAGGTAAACAATATATATAAAGAAAACAAAACAAACAAAAACACATACAGACAAAACAACACAACATAGACACATTGTACATTTACTATGACTGTAGGCTTATATCTTTACACCTGGTTTTATAGTTCTGACTGTAGGCCTATATCTTTACACCTGGTTTTATAGTTATGACCAGGCAACACCTGCTGTGTCCACCTGTCCCTGTTTGCTGTTCTAGTTACATGAAAGTCTCTGAGGTTTGGGAGGAAAACAATGGAGGCCGTCTGGGTGTGTTTCCATGATATTCCACATGGTCAACATGCATTTCCGCAATTGTTTTTATTTCTTTTTGCACACAAACAATGAGCTAGAATTAGATATCTTAATATCACTCTCAGCACAATGTCTGCAAACACACGCATGCACGCATAGGCACGCACCCACACCCACACAGGGTGAGAAAAATTCCTCGCTTCCAGTCCGTCCAGTCCTTGCGTCGTCCGTCAGTCTGGGAACGACCCCCAACTCAGCGTTCCTCGACGCAAGCAGAGAAAAGTACCCCTGGAGGCCTTTGGCAGCAGAGAGCGATGCTCCTCTGCTGCCATAGAGACCCCCAGCAGAGAGCGATGCTCCTCTGCTGCCATAGAGACCCCAGCAGAGAGCGATGCTCCTCTGCTGCCATAGAGACCCCCAGCTCGCACACACATAGACATCAAAGGGGGCTAAAACAACTGCCCTCTCCAGACCACGAATGCAGCATTTTCTACATGGTGAAAGAAATGCAAATGCCCTCCTCTCCTCTCCATGCCAGCATTCAGGAGAATTGCTTTTTTTCCGAAGTCTCCTGAACTTGAACACAGTATTTTGCGTTGAACAAATGTATTTAGAAATCCATGTCGTTACATCTGCATCTCCACTAGCTAAAGCGCCCCGAAAATAGCTGATCTACAAGCTCTCAACGCGTCGCAGCGTGACGCGTTGTGAGCTTGTAGATCTGCTATTTTCCCATATTTTGACCAAAAGTGCACCTCTTACAGGATTTCAGCCCCTGCCTCTCTAACCCTGTGAAAGAGGAAACCTTCGCCAGCGAAAATAATGCTCTCTGTGATTTGTTTTGGTGACAAGCTAGCGTGCCAGATTCTGTGAATGAAACAAGTGACCAGGTCTATGAAAACAAACCCAAATGAAGCAACCGGTTTCACCACTTGAGTCCTATTACATCAGCTATTTAAAAACAATAATCATGAAAGCAAGTCTAAATAAGCAACTACACTTCAGAAATAAGCCCGAACTAAAGCAACGTCGCTTATATTAAGCAGAACTGGCAACACTGCAAACAAGCGCTGCAGGCTGCTTTTTGCAGTTTAGTTTTTGACTAGTCTGAAGAAGTTTGTTTGGTCTGGAGGCACCTTTAGAGGTGGTCTGGAGGCACCTTTAGAGGTGGTCTGGAGGCACCTTTAGAGGTGGTCTGGAGGCACCTTTAGAGGTGTCTGGAGGCACCTTTAGAGGTTTCTGGAGGCACCTTTAGAGGTGTTTGGTCTGGAGGCACCTTTAGAGGTGTTTGGAGGCACCTTTAGAGGTGTTTGGTCTGGAGGCACCTTTAGAGGTGTTTGGAGGCACCTTTAGAGGTGTTTGGTCTGGAGGCACCTTTAGAGGTGTTTGGAGGCACCTTTAGAGGTGTTTGGTCTGGAGGCACCTTTAGAGGTGTCTGGAGGCACCTTTAGAGGTGTTTGGTCTGGAGGCACCTTTAGAGGTGCGCTGCGACGTGTTGTGAGCTTGTAGATCAGCTATTTTTTGGGGTGCGACCCAGCACTCTTTGGCTAGTGGAGATGCAGGTGTAACGACATGGATTTAAAAACAAATTAGTTCAACGCAAAATGCTGCGTTTCAAGTTCAGGAGACTTCGGGGGAAAAAAGCTATTTTCCTGAATGCTGCCTTCTGTCTGGCATGGCATGGAAAGGGAGATGAAGGGCATTTACATTTCTTTCACCATGTAGTAAATGCTGCATTCGTGGTCTGGAGAGGGCAGTTGTTTTACAGACGGGTAAAAGGCAGTTGTTTTACAGACGGGTAAAAGGGCAGTTGTTTTACAGACGGGTAAAAGGCAGTTGTTTTACAGACGGGTAAAAGGGCAGTTGTTTTACAGACGGGTAAAAGGGCAGGGGCTGAAGCCCCCTTTGATGTCTATGTGTGCACGTTCCTGGACATGTCCACTCTGTGTTCTAATATGACACTCTGTGTAATGGTTGGGTCTTCCGTGGTCCTCATTCACCCCCCAGGCTGTAACACAGAGGAGCCTCTGCTGTAATTTGGTTAATTTCAGACTGCCGTGTCTTTCCCGGTTTCCCGGAAATTGTTTGATTGCACCCACACACCAGCAGATACAATTAAAGAGACTGCTTTAGTGTGTGTGTGTGTGTGTGTGTGTGTGTGTGTGTGTGTGTGTGTGTGTGTGTGTGTGTGTGTGTGTGTGTGTGTGTGTGTGTGTGTGTGTGTGTGTGTGCGCGCCCGTGCGCGTACGTGAGACAGAGAGAGATAAAGTGCATGTTCTGCGGCGGTCCACTGCCAGGGCCCGGGGGGTCCACGGGGATCCTGGTCTTTTTGAGTAGCTGTTTAAACTGGTCTTCTGGGTCCCCCTAGCAGCCTAGAACCATGGGCCAGTTCACCAAACAGGGTCTGTTTGGGGAGGGATGAGTCGTCCTTTTCGATATAAGTGACCGAGGAAGCGCAGCTGGTTCTTGGCGATGATCGCTTCCACGCTTGGGAGGCCGGCATGGGTTAGAACATCATTGTTGGTGATGCGTTCTTCCCAGCCAATTCCCAGGATTGCACGCAGCTTTTGCTGGTGAAACCTCTCCAGGGTCCTGATGTTTTTCCGATAGAGGGTCCAGCTCTCTCACCCGTAGAGAAGGGTTGGAATCACAACAGCTCTGTAGACACCGATCTTGGTTTGTGCGGACAGGCCATGTTGTGAAAAGACACGGTGGTGGAGCTGGCCGAAGGCTTGATGGGCAGAGCGAGTCCTGTTATTGATATCCTCGCTAGGGTCGTTGGTGTTGTTGATCATAGACCTGAGGTAGCAACATCTGGGAGTTGCCATGGATGGATACGTCAAAAGGCTGGAGAGGATGCGCAGGGTGGGCTTGCGCCAGGATTTTTGTCTTTCCAAAACATTGACTTCCAGTCCTGCACTCTCATATGCCTCATGTGTGTGTGTGTGTGTGTGTGTGTGTGTGTGTGTGTGTGTGTGCGTGTGCGTGCGTGCGTGCGTGCGTGCGTGCGTGCGTGCGTGCGTGCGTGCGCGACTGCGCATATGTGAGACAGAGAGAGAAAGAGAGAGATAAAGTGCATGTTCTGTGGCGCTATAACAGGCCAATGTGAAAAGGGTAGGATATATTCCTCAGCCTAGTAGGAAAGTGCGTGAACGATTTCACGTAAATTGCACGCTGCGTTCATGATTTCAGGCTTTTTGTACACAGAGATCTCCATGTGGGACACAGACAGACAGATACAGAGATCTCCATGTGGGACACAGACAGACAGATACAGAGATCTCCATGTGGGACACAGACAGACAGATACAGAGATCTCCATGTGGGACACAGACAGACAGATACAGAGATCTCCATGTGGGACACAGACAGACAGATACAGAGATCTCCATGTGGGACACAGACAGACAGATACAGAGATCTCCATGTGGGACACAGACAGCCAGATACAGAGATCTCCATGTGGGACACAGACAGACAGATACAGAGATCTCCATGTGGGACACAGACAGACAGATACAGAGATCTCCATGTGGGACACAGACAGACAGATACAGAGATCTCCATGTGGGACACAGACAGACAGATACAGAGATCTCCATGTGGGACACAGACAGACAGATACAGAGATCTCCATGTGGGACACAGACAGACAGATAGAGATCTCCATGTGGGACACAGACAGATAGACAGTTAAAACGGGTCCTGTGACAAGTTGACAACGGGTATTATTAGGTTCCCAAGTTGCATCGTTCTCAAGTAGGCCGGTGGTCGACGAGCGCGTACAGGTCTAGTCTGCCCTACTGTACTGTGTCCTACCTAGGAGCCTATCTGGTTCCCTATCTGACCTACTGTAATGTGTCCTTCCCAGGAGCCTACCTGGTTCCCTACCTGATCCTCCTGATCCTGATCGGGATCCCGTTGTTCTTCCTGGAGCTGGCGGTGGGCCAGAGGATCCGCCGGGGGAGCATCGGCGTCTGGAACTTCATCAGCCCTCGACTCGGGGGAATCGGCTTCGCCAGCTGTGTGGTGAGTAATAATAATAATTAATTGCATTTTATAGCGCTTTTCCATGTGCTCAAAGCGCTTTACAGTGGTTCATTCATTCATACATTGGGAGGTGAAGGTCCATTCATTCATACATTGGGAGGTGAAGGTCCATTCATTCATACATTGGGAGGTGAAGGTTCATTCATTCATACATTGGGAGGTGAAGGTTCATTCATTCATACATTGGGAGGTGAAGGTTCATTCATTCATACATTGGGAGGTGAAGGTTAATTCATTCATACATTGGGAGGTGAATGTTCATTCATTCATACATTGGGAGGTGAAGGTCCATTCATTCATACATTGGGAGGTGAAGGTTCATTCATTCATACATTGGGAGGTGAAGGTTCATTCATTCATACATTGGGAGGTGAAGGTTCATTCATTCATACATTGGGAGGTGAAGGTCCATTCATTCATTCATTCATTGGGAGGTGAATGTTCATTAATTCATACATTGGGAGGTGAAGGTTCATCCATTCATACATTGGGAGGTGAAGGTCCATTCATTCATACATTGGGAGGTGAAGGTTAATTAATTCATACATTGGGAGGTGAAGGTTCATCCATTCATACATTGGGAGGTGAAGGTTCATTCATTCATACATTGGGAGGTGAAGGTTCATTCATTCATACATTGGGAGGTGAAGGTTCATTCATTCATACATTGGGAGGTGAAGGTCCATTCATTCATACATTGGGAGGTGAAGGTTCATTCATTCATACATTGGGAGGTGAAGGTTCATTCATTCATACATTGGGAGGTGAAGGTTCATTCATTCATACATTGGGAGGTGAAGGTCCATTCATTCATACATTGGGAGGTGAAGGTTCATTCATTCATACATTGGGAGGTGAAGGTTCATTAATTCATACATTGGGAGGTGAAGGTTCATTCATTCATACATTGGGAGGTGAAGGTTCATTCATTCATACATTGGGAGGTGAAGGTTCATTCATCCATACATTGGGAGGTGAAGGTCCATTCATTCATACATTGGGAGGTGAAGGTCCATTCATTCATACATTGGGAGGTGAAGGTTCATTCATTCATACATTGGGAGGTGAAGGTTCATTAATTCATACATTGGGAGGTGAAGGTTCATTCATTCATACATTGGGAGGTGAAGGTTCATTCATTCATACATTGGGAGGTGAAGCGGCGAACAGTCGACGCCAGCGTCCTCACTTCCCACATTCACACACCGACGGTGGCGAGCTCACACCGACCGACTCATTGGAGGCAATGTAGGGTTCAGTGTCTTGCCCAAGGACACTTCCACATGTGGACAGGAGGAGCCGGGATTCGAACCGCCGACCCACGGGTCATTGGACGACCTGCTCTACCTCCTGAGCCACAGTCGCCCCAGTATAAAGGCTACACCAGTGCTTCCCAGAGTTCCCCCAGCAGGGGTCCTTGAGGGAGTTCCAGGGGGTCCCCAGCTAAATGATAGTTTGGAACAAAATGGACCCTTATGGGTATGTAACTCTGAGAGTGTACAAATGGAACCAAATGGACCCGTTATTTCATTTCGTTCCATTTGTACACTCTCAGAGTTAAATTAACATTGATTTTAAAACATAAATTGAGGACTCAGAGATAGAAATGCCATTAAATGGGGGGTCCGTAGACTAATGCATGTCAAACTGGGGGGTCCTTGAAATTAAAATGGTTGAGAATCACTGCTAGCTAGAGCCATACAAATCTTCTCTTATGGGGGTCCCTGGCGTAACTTTTGAAAAGGGGGGTCCGTGGGCTGATTAGTGTCCATTTTAGGGGTCCTTGACATGAAAAGGTTTGGGAACCACTGGGAACACTGGGAACACTGGGCTACACCACAGCTGGGGGTTCTCAAATGTTTTTTGGGCCCAGGTTGAGAAATGAGGCACAGATCGAGCTTTTTGGGTACCTCTTTTAGCAGGGGACAGTGGCATGCACAGATAGACACTAGGGGGTGCTAGAGCACCCCCTGCCCTTTTGGCAATGTGCCACTCGGTGGCGCGCTACGAGCTTGTAGATCTGCTATTTTTCAATAGCTAAAGCATAACATAATGCTAACACCAAAAGGGGTTCCCGCCCAAAATAGATTAAGGCAACCGGCCGGTTCCACGCGCTGCACAAGGTGCCCTTTTTTAACTTGAGCACCTGCCCCTCTAAATGTCTGTGCACGCCACTGGCAGGGGAGAAATATTTCCAAGCACCCCCTCATCGACCGCAATGCCAATAAGCACATACTTACAACATTACATTTAGATGCCATTGGAACAATTTGTATTAAAAACTTAAGTAATTTCATAGTCAAACAGAAACCACTACAGGGCTATTCAACTAAATTGTTCAGGGGGCCACGTTGGGGCCGGACTGCCCCCCACCAAGCTATTATTATATGTACACTTGACAACTGGCTATTTTGACAGCGTCCCTCGACCCCACCATGAGTGTTCGACTGTAGGTCATATAACATCAAATACATTTTAAGTGAGATTATGTAAATGAGTTGGTGATTATGATTACAGTACATTTCTATTTATGTGCACTTGCACTGAGCGGCGAGTCCCAATAGTACTGTGACCACTTTGTCTCTGAGTGAAAGACCACATGTTGTCATGATTAATCAAATACTCCCAATACAATCCTCAGATATGAATAAGATCTTCTATTTTGGGTTCTTCCATAAAAAGCTGCAGTGTGTGTAGCTCACCTCAAACTAGGGAAACCATGGGAAACATATATATCTATATAGGCAATACAGATTGTTGGTCTTCAGGTTGTATTGCTTATGTAGTGTAGAGACTTTACAACGGCTAATAACTCTGTGTTGTGCCTCACACGTTGACGTTCTCCATGTTCAGAAACGGGTCTCATGGTCGCAGAGAACGTATTTCCTGTAGGCGGAGGCGACATATCTGTGGTGTAAACTCGCAGGTCTTCTACTACATTGAATTGAGTGACTGATGTTAGTCTGCCTCAAACGTTACTCTTCTACCTGCTTTTTACTAACACTAACTTTACAAAGATACTGAATGAACTTTAACTCATACTAAGCATTTGAAGTATAAGGTATAACGTACAGCAGCCTTGTGTTCATAAAACAGAAAGATTGGGTATTGGGTAAGATGTTATGTATCTTTCAGGACCTTTCACTGCTTCGTCTCAACCATTACTCTATGGCTCTGCTCTCACCCACCGCGGTGGATATTTTGACATTCAGTTTCTCTCCAAAGTTGAATGTTGCCACCACTGTTGGAGCAGCAATAAACTACACAGGTTCATCCTGATGTTCTGGAGCATCTTTATAAAGTTAGTGTTAGTATAAAGCAGGTAAAAGAGTAACGTTTGAGCAGACTAACATCAGTCACTCTACCGTTCAATGTAGTAGAAGACCTGCGAGTTTACACAGCAGATATGTCGGCTCCGCCTACAGGAAATACGCTGAGACCATGACACCCGTTTCTGAATTTGTCTATAGGTGTGTTTCTGTTCTCTGACGTTCTCCATGTCCTCCATGTCCTCCATGTCCTCCATGTCCTCCATGTCCTCCCTGTCCTCCCTGTCCTCCATGTCCTCCATGTCATCCATGTCCTCCCTGTCCTCCATGTCCTCCCTGTCCTCCCTGTCCTCCCCACAGGTGTGTTTCTTTGTGGCGCTGTACTACAACGTGATAATTGGCTGGAGTTTCTTCTACTTCTCGCAGTCCTTCCAGCAACCTCTGCCGTGGCACGAGTGTCCACTCATCAAGAACAAGACCACTACATGTAAGTACACGAGTGTCCACTCAGACAGAACAAGACCACTACATGTAAGTACACGAGTGTCCACTCAGACAGAACAAGACCACTACATGTAAGTAACGAGTGTCCACTCGTACAGAACAAGACCACTACATGTAAGTACACGAGTGTCCACTCGTACAGAACAAGACCACTACATGTAAGTAACGAGTGTCCACTCGTACAGAACAAGACCACTACATGTAAGTAACGAGTGTCCAGTCGTACAGAACAAGACCACTACATGTAAGTAACGAGTGTCCTCTCGTACAGAACAAGACCACTACATGTAAGTAACGAGTGTCCACTCGTACAGAACAAGACCACTACATGTAAGTAACGAGTGTCCACTCGTACAGAACAAGACCACTACATGTAAGTAACGAGTGTCCACTCGTACAGAACAAGACCACTACATGTAAGTAACGAGTGTCCACTCGTACAGAACAAGACCACTACATGTAAGTAACGAGTGTCCACTCAGACAGAACAAGACCACTACATGTAAGTACACGAGTGTCCACTCGTACAGAACAAGACCACTACATGTAAGTACACGAGTGTCCACTCAGACAGAACAAGACCACTACATGTAAGTAACGAGTGTCCACTCAGACAGAACAAGACCACTACATGTAAGTAACGAGTGTCCACTCAGACAGAACAAGACCACTACATGTAAGTAACGAGTGTCCACTCAGACAGAACAAGACCACTACATGTAAGTAACGAGTGTCCACTTGTACAGAACAAGACCACTACATGTAAGGCACACTAATGTGTTTAATCCGTTTAGACATTTAGAGTTAAAAACATTCACTTTGAAAGAATATATATTCAAAGATTTGCGCCACATTTTTACGATTTTTCAAAAACCTACAAGCTCGTAGCGCGCCACTTGGTGGCGTGCTATGAGCTTGTAGATCTGCTATTTTTCAATAGCTAAATTATAACATAATGTTATAATGCGAAAGTTTTATTTTTTAAGTTTTATTTTTGGTATTTTTCTACTGTGTGCGTGCGTGCATGCATGCGTGCGTGCGTGCGTGCGTGTGTTTTTTGTGTGTGATACAGCTGCGCCCTCTGGTGGCGGGCAGGTGGTGTTACAGCATGACACACAGACAGACGAGCTAGGCAGGCTTCTATAGTAATCGCTCACTGCATTCACAATGAACGGAGGTGATCCACTGACTCCTGGGCTGTGGTTGTCTGTCCGTGTGGTTCCTCAATGAACGGAGGTGATCCACTAGACTCCTGGGCTGTGGTTGTCTGTCTGTGTTGTTGAGGTGATCCACTAGACTCCTGGGCTGTGGTTGTCTGTCTGTGTTGTTGAGGTGATCCACTAGACTCCTGGGCTGTGGTTGTCTGTCTGTGTTGTTGAGGTGATCCACTAGACTCCTGGGCTGTGGTTGTCTGTCTGTGTTGTTGAGGTGATCCACTAGACTCCTGGGCTGTGGTTGTCTGTCTGTGTTGTTGAGGTGATCCACTAACTCCTGGGCTGTGGTTGTCTGTCTGTGTTGTTGAGGTGATCCACTGACTCCTGGGCTGTGGTTGTCTGTCTGTGTTGTTGAGGTGATCCACTGACTCCTGGGCTGTGGTTGTCTGTCTGTGTTGTTGAGGTGATCCACTGACTCCTGGGCTGTGGTTGTCTGTCTGTGTTGTTGAGGTGATCCACTGACTCCTGGGCTGTGGTTGTCTGTCTGTGTTGTTGAGGTGATCCACTGACTCCTGGGCTGTGGTTGTCTGTCTGTGTTGTTGAGGTGATCCACTAGACTCCTGGGCTGTGGTTGTCTGTCCGTGTTGTTGAGGTGATCCACTGACTCCTGGGCTGTGGTTGTCTGTCTGTGTTGTTGAGGTGATCCAC
Organism: Electrona antarctica; assembly: GCF_951216825.1. NCBI lineage: Eukaryota > Metazoa > Chordata > Actinopteri > Myctophiformes > Myctophidae > Electrona > Electrona antarctica. The sequence goes on along the minus strand of NC_136810.1, from coordinate 734,455 downwards.
TGACTCCTGGGCTGTGGTTGTCTGTCTGTGTTGTTGAGGTGATCCACTGACTCCTGGGCTGTGGTTGTCTGTCTGTGTTGTTGAGGTGATCCACTGACCCCTGGGCTGTGGTTGTCTGTCTGTGTTGTTGAGGTGATCCACTGACTCCTGGGCTGTGGTTGTCTGTCCGTGTGGTTGAGGTGATCCACTGACTCCTGGGCTGTGGTTGTCTGTCTGTGTTGTTGAGGTGATCCACTGACTCCTGGGCTGTGGTTGTCTGTCTGTGTTGTTGAGGTGATCCACTGACTCCTGGGCGGTGGTTGTCTGTCCGTGTTGTTCCTCAGATGTGGTTCCAGAGTGTGAGAAGAGCTCCGCCACCACCTACTACTGGTACCGCGAGGCCTTGAACATCTCCAACAGCATCTCCGAGGGCGGAGGTCTCAACTGGAAGATGACCGTCTGCCTCCTGGCGGCCTGGTCCATGGTCTGCCTCGCCATGATCAAGGGAATCCAGTCCTCAGGGAAGGTGAGTCACAATAGTGCAGTGGCAGATGCAATCCTAAGTGGAGGGGAAAGTACAGTAGAGTACAGTAGAGTACAGCAACTTGCAATGGGCCTGGTATACAAGATACTCCTCAGTGATACCCATGTACCTGTCTAACTACTTCAATGATACCCATGTACCTGTCTAACTACTTCAGTGATACCCATGTACCTGTCGAACTAATTCAGTGATACCCATGTACCTGTCTAACTACTTCAATGATACCCATGTACCGGTCTAACTACTTCAGTGATACCCATGTACCTGTCTAACTACTTCAGTGATACCCATGTACCTGTCTAACTACTTCAGTGATACCCATGTACCTGTCTAACTACTTCAATGATACCCATGTACCTGTCTAACTACTTCAATGATACCCATGTACCGGTCTAACTACTTCAGTGATACCCATGTACCTATCTTACTACTTCAGTGATACCCATGTACCTGTCTAACTACTTACAAAACCTCAATCAATCAATCACGTTCAACCCACATTTGGCACGAACAAAGGTTTAAATTAATTCTCCTGGTATGCCACCAGAATGTGGACTAGCTGCCCTATCAGCAGCCACACAGAAGTGTGAATCACTCTATACCCTCTTTCTAAACTGCCCTAAAAGAACAGTCTACAGGTTTCAGAACTGGCCCCAGTAGTAAAGAACAGTCTACAGGTTTCAGAACTGGCCCCAGTAGTAAAGAACAGTCTGCAGGTTTCAGAACTGGCCCCAGTAGTAAAGAACAGTCTACAGGTTTCAGAACTGGCCCCAGTAGTAAAGAACAGTCTGCAGGTTTCAGAACTGGCCCCTAGTAGTAAAGAACAGTCTACAGGTTTCAGAACTGGCCCCTAGTAGTAAAGAACAGTCTACAGGTTTCAGAACTGGCCCCAGTAAAGAACAGTCTACAGGTTTCAGAACTGGCCCCAGTAAAGAACAGTCTGCAGGTTTCAGAACTGGCCCCAGTAAAGAACAGTCTACAGGTTTCAGAACTGGCCCCAGTAAAGAACAGTCTGCAGGTTTCAGAACTGGCCCCAGTAAAGAACAGTCTGCAGGTTTCAGAACTGGCCCCAGTAGTAAAGACCAGTCTACAGGTTTCAGAACTGGCCCCAGTAAAGAACAGGCTACAGGTTTCAGAACTGGCCCCAGTAAAGAACAGTCTGCAGGTTTCAGAACTGGCCCCAGTAAAGAACAGTCTGCAGGTTTCAGAACTGGCCCCAGTAAAGAACAGTCTGCAGGTTTCAGAACTGGCCCCAGTAAAGAACAGTCTACAGGTTTCAGAACTGGCCCCAGTAGTAAAGAACAGTCTACAGGTTTCAGAACTGACCCCAGTAGTAAAGAACAGTCTACAGGTTTCAGAACTGGCCCCAGTAAAGAACAGTCTACAGGTTTCAGAACTGGCCCCAGTATAGAACAGTCTACAGGTTTCAGAACTGGCCCCAGTAAAGAACAGTCTACAGGTTTCAGAACTGGCCCCAGTAAAGAACAGTCTACAGGTTTCAGAACTGACCCCAGTAGTAAAGAACAGTCTACAGGTTTCAGAACTGGCCCCAGTAAAGAACAGTCTACAGGTTTCAGAACTGGCCCCAGTAAAGAACAGTCTACAGGTTTCAGAACTGGCCCCAGTAAAGAACAGTCTACAGGTTTCAGAACTGACCCCAGTAGTAAAGACCAGTCTACAGGTTTCAGAACTGACCCCAGTAGAAAAGAACAGTCTACAGGTTTCAGAACTGGCCCCAGTAAAGAACAGTCTACAGGTTTCAGAACTGGCCCCAGTAGTAAAGAACAGTCTGCAGGTTTCAGAACTGGCCCCAGTAGTAAAGAACAGTCTACAGGTTTCAGAACTGACCCCAGTAAAGAACAGTCTATAGGTTTCAGAACTGACCCCAGTAAAGAACAGTCTACAGGTTTCAGAACTGGCCCCAGTAGTAAAGAACAGTCTGCAGGTTTCAGAACTGGCCCCAGTAAAGAACAGTCTATAGGTTTCAGAACTGGCCCCTAGTAGTAAAGAACAGTCTACAGGTTTCAGAACTGGCCCCTAGTAGTAAAGACCAGTCTACAGGTTTCAGAACTGACCCCAGTAAAGAACAGTCTACAGGTTTCAGAACTGGCCCCAGTAAAGAACAGTCTACAGGTTTCAGAACTGGCCCCAGTAAAGAACAGTCTACAGGTTTCAGAACTGGCCCCAGTAAAGAACAGTCTACAGGTTTCAGAACTGGCCCCAGTAAAGAACAGTCTGCAGGTTTCAGAACTGGCCCCAGTAAAGAACAGTCTGCAGGTTTCAGAACTGGCCCCAGTAGTAAAGACCAGTCTACAGGTTTCAGAACTGGCCCCAGTAAAGAACAGTCTACAGGTTTCAGAACTGGCCCCAGTAAAGAACAGTCTACAGGTTTCAGAACTGGCCCCAGTAAAGAACAGTCTACAGGTTTCAGAACTGGCCCCAGTAGTAAAGAACAGTCTACAGGTTTCAGAACTGGCCCCAGTAAAGAACAGTCTACAGGTTTCAGAACTGGCCCCAGTAAAGAACAGTCTACAGGTTTCAGAACTGACCCCAGTAAAGAACAGTCTACAGGTTTCAGAACTGACCCCAGTAAAGAACAGTCTACAGGTTTCAGAACTGGCCCCAGTAAAGAACAGTCTACAGGTTTCAGAACTGGCCCCAGTAGTAAAGAACAGTCTACAGGTTTCAGAACTGGCCCCAGTAAAGAACAGTCTACAGGTTTCAGAACTGACCCCAGTAAAGAACAGTCTACAGGTTTCAGAACTGACCCCAGTAAAGAACAGTCTATAGGTTTCAGAACTGGCCCCAGTAGTAAAGAACAGTCTACAGGTTTCAGAACTGACCCCAGTAAAGAACAGTCTATAGGTTTCAGAACTGGCCCCAGTAAAGAACAGTCTACAGGTTTCAGAACTGGCCCCAGTAAAGAACAGTCTACAGGTTTCAGAACTGGCCCCAGTAAAGAACAGTCTACAGGTTTCAGAACTGACCCCAGTAAAGAACAGTCTACAGGTTTCAGAACTGACCCCAGTAAAGAACAGTCTATAGGTTTCAGAACTGACCCCAGTAGTAAAGAACAGTCTACAGGTTTCAGAACTGACCCCAGTAAAGAACAGTCTATAGGTTTCAGAACTGGCCCCAGTAAAGAACAGTCTACAGGTTTCAGAACTGACCCCAGTAAAGAACAGTCTACAGGTTTCAGAACTGACCCCAGTAAAGAACAGTCTACAGGTTTCAGAACTGACCCCAGTAGTAAAGAACAGTCTACAGGTTTCAGAACTGGCCCCAGTAAAGAACAGTCTACAGGTTTCAGAACTGGCCCCAGTATAGAACAGTCTACAGGTTTCAGAACTGGCCCCAGTAAAGAACAGTCTACAGGTTTCAGAACTGGCCCCAGTAAAGAACAGTCTACAGGTTTCAGAACTGACCCCAGTAGTAAAGAACAGTCTACAGGTTTCAGAACTGGCCCCAGTAAAGAACAGTCTACAGGTTTCAGAACTGGCCCCAGTAAAGAACAGTCTACAGGTTTCAGAACTGGCCCCAGTAAAGAACAGTCTACAGGTTTCAGAACTGACCCCAGTAGTAAAGACCAGTCTACAGGTTTCAGAACTGACCCCAGTAGAAAAGAACAGTCTACAGGTTTCAGAACTGGCCCCAGTAAAGAACAGTCTACAGGTTTCAGAACTGGCCCCAGTAGTAAAGAACAGTCTGCAGGTTTCAGAACTGGCCCCAGTAGTAAAGAACAGTCTACAGGTTTCAGAACTGACCCCAGTAAAGAACAGTCTATAGGTTTCAGAACTGACCCCAGTAAAGAACAGTCTACAGGTTTCAGAACTGGCCCCAGTAGTAAAGAACAGTCTGCAGGTTTCAGAACTGGCCCCAGTAAAGAACAGTCTATAGGTTTCAGAACTGGCCCCTAGTAGTAAAGAACAGTCTACAGGTTTCAGAACTGGCCCCTAGTAGTAAAGACCAGTCTACAGGTTTCAGAACTGACCCCAGTAAAGAACAGTCTACAGGTTTCAGAACTGGCCCCAGTAAAGAACAGTCTACAGGTTTCAGAACTGGCCCCAGTAAAGAACAGTCTACAGGTTTCAGAACTGGCCCCAGTAAAGAACAGTCTACAGGTTTCAGAACTGGCCCCAGTAAAGAACAGTCTGCAGGTTTCAGAACTGGCCCCAGTAAAGAACAGTCTGCAGGTTTCAGAACTGGCCCCAGTAGTAAAGACCAGTCTACAGGTTTCAGAACTGGCCCCAGTAAAGAACAGTCTACAGGTTTCAGAACTGGCCCCAGTAAAGAACAGTCTACAGGTTTCAGAACTGGCCCCAGTAAAGAACAGTCTACAGGTTTCAGAACTGGCCCCAGTAGTAAAGAACAGTCTACAGGTTTCAGAACTGGCCCCAGTAAAGAACAGTCTACAGGTTTCAGAACTGGCCCCAGTAAAGAACAGTCTACAGGTTTCAGAACTGACCCCAGTAAAGAACAGTCTACAGGTTTCAGAACTGACCCCAGTAAAGAACAGTCTACAGGTTTCAGAACTGGCCCCAGTAAAGAACAGTCTACAGGTTTCAGAACTGGCCCCAGTAGTAAAGAACAGTCTACAGGTTTCAGAACTGGCCCCAGTAAAGAACAGTCTACAGGTTTCAGAACTGACCCCAGTAAAGAACAGTCTACAGGTTTCAGAACTGACCCCAGTAAAGAACAGTCTATAGGTTTCAGAACTGGCCCCAGTAGTAAAGAACAGTCTACAGGTTTCAGAACTGACCCCAGTAAAGAACAGTCTATAGGTTTCAGAACTGGCCCCAGTAAAGAACAGTCTACAGGTTTCAGAACTGGCCCCAGTAAAGAACAGTCTACAGGTTTCAGAACTGGCCCCAGTAAAGAACAGTCTACAGGTTTCAGAACTGACCCCAGTAAAGAACAGTCTACAGGTTTCAGAACTGACCCCAGTAAAGAACAGTCTATAGGTTTCAGAACTGACCCCAGTAGTAAAGAACAGTCTACAGGTTTCAGAACTGACCCCAGTAAAGAACAGTCTATAGGTTTCAGAACTGGCCCCAGTAAAGAACAGTCTACAGGTTTCAGAACTGACCCCAGTAAAGAACAGTCTACAGGTTTCAGAACTGACCCCAGTAAAGAACAGTCTATAGGTTTCAGAACTGGCCCCAGTAAAGAACAGTCTATAGGTTTCAGAACTGACCCCAGTAGTAAAGAACAGTCTACAGGTTTCAGAACTGACCCCAGTAAAGAACAGTCTATAGGTTTCAGAACTGGCCCCAGTAAAGAACAGTCTACAGGTTTCAGAACTGACCCCAGTAAAGAACAGTCTGCAGGTTTCAGAACTGGCCCCAGTAGTAAAGACCAGTCTACAGGTTTCAGAACTGGCCCCAGTAAAGAACAGTCTACAGGTTTCAGAACTGGCCCCAGTAAAGAACAGTCTACAGGTTTCAGAACTGACCCCAGTAAAGAACAGTCTATAGGTTTCAGAACTGACCCCAGTAGTAAAGAACAGTCTACAGGTTTCAGAACTGACCCCAGTAAAGAACAGTCTATAGGTTTCAGAACTGGCCCCAGTAAAGAACAGTCTATAGGTTTCAGAACTGACCCCAGTAAAGAACAGTCTACAGGTTTCAGAACTGACCCCAGTAGTAAAGAACAGTCTATAGGTTTCAGAACTGACCCCAGTAAAGAACAGTCTACAGGTTTCAGAACTGACCCCAGTAAAGAACAGTCTACAGGTTTCAGAACTGGCCCCAGTAAAGAACAGTCTACAGGTTTCAGAACTGGCCCCAGTAGAAAAGCCTAACATATTCCTTTATTTTTGTTCAACACTCGTTTATATGATGTTTTGAGGGGTGCTAGCCCCTCCTATATTCAGCTATAGCAGTGATGTTTTGAGGGGTGCTAGCCCCTCCTATATTCAGCTATAGCAGTGTTGAGGGGTGCTAGCCCCTCCTATATTCAGCTATAGCAGTGATGTTTTTGGCAGCACATTTCTATTTTAGTCTAGACATAGTCTTTGGAATGAAACTTCATTTAGTTTTAGTTACGTTTTAGTCACCTGGAATGCTTTAGTGTTTGTGTAGTTTTAGTCGACTAAATGCATTTGCATTCATCCTGAATGAGTGTGTGCGGTGTCGATACCGCACCTACAGAGTGACTACCGTAAAGATAGCTGATTAATGTCTCTAATGATATGATGATGATGATGATGATGATGATGATGATGATGATGATGATGATGATGATGATGATGATGCTCATGTGATGTCTCACATTTCAGAGCTTATACGTTTGACCACAGATTAGTGGAGCAGAGCTGACAATATGATAGCGTGACTGGCCTCTGGATGGATTAACCCGTTTAGGACATGAGGCCGATTCTACAAAATGTCTTCTAAATCCTAACAGTTTTCTGAAAGACCTTCGTATCCATGTCTCAGTGCTTCTCAACCCTTATCATGTCAAGGACATTTGGCCGCCGACCCCCTTCATCTGATAATGTGTTTTTTTCCAGGGACCCTCCCTAGAAGCAAAAGACTTTAGTTAAAACCGTTCGCTCTGGAAGAATATATATTCAAAGATTTGCGCCTACATTTTCGCGATTTTTCAAAAATAGCAGACCTAAAAGCTTGTAGTGCGGCACTTGGTGCCGCGCTATGAGCTTGTAGATCTGCTATTTTTCAACAGCTAAAAACACCAAAAGGGGTTCCCGCCCTCAACGGATTAACCGGGAGGGTAAATGCTTGCATTTCGCTTTGCAAACTCACTTCCCCCCTTTTTATCCCATCTTTATCCTTGCAGGTTTTTCTCATTTCACATGACAGACATTAGTGGCTGGACTTCTTCCTGAGCCCCAGAGAGAGAGTCCAGGTTGTGTTAACCCATTAGTCGCTGGACTTCTTCCTGAGCCACAGAGAGAGAGTCCAGGTTGTGTTAACCCATTAGTAGCTGGACTTCTTCCTGAGCCCCAGAGAGAGTCCAGGTTGTGTTAACCCATTAGTCGCTGGACTTCTTCCTGAGCCTAGAGAGAGTCCAGGTTGTGTTAACCCATTAGTGGCTGGACTTCTTCCTGAGCCCCAGAGAGAGTCCAGGTTGTGTTAACCCATTAGTCGCTGGACTTCTTCCTGAGCCACAGAGAGAGTCCAGGTTGTGTTAACCCATTAGTGGCTGGACTTCTTCCTGAGCCCCAGAGAGAGAGTCCAGGTTGTGTTAACCCATTAGTCGCTGGACTTCTTCCTGAGCCACAGAGAGAGTCCAGGTTGTGTTAACCCATTAGTGGCTGGACTTCTTCCTGAGCCACAGAGAGAGTCCAGGTTGTGTTAACCCATTAGTGGCTGGACTTCTTCCTGAGCCCCAGAGAGAGTCCAGGTTGTGTTAACCCATTAGTCGCTGGACTTCTTCCTGAGCCTAGAGAGAGTCCAGGTTGTGTTAACCCATTAGTCGCTGGACTTCTTCCTGAGCCCAGAGAGAGTCCAGGTTGTGTTAACCCATTAGTGGCTGGACTTCTTCCTGAGCCCCAGAGAGAGTCCAGGTTGTGTTAACCCATTAGTCGCTGGACTTCTTCCTGAGCCCAGAGAGAGTCCAGGTTGTGTTAACCCATTAGTCGCTGGACTTCTTCCTGAGCCCCAGAGAGAGTCCAGGTTGTGTTAACCCATTAGTCGCTGGACTTCTTCCTGAGCCCCAGAGAGAGTCCAGGTTGTGTTAACCCATTAGTCGCTGGACTTCTTCCTGAGCCCCAGAGAGAGTCCAGGTTGTGTTAACCCATTAGTGGCTGGACTTCTTCCTGAGCCCCAGAGAGAGAGTCCAGGTTGTGTTAACCCATTAGTCGCTGGACTTCTTCCTGAGCCCCAGAGAGAGTCCAGGTTGTGTTAACCCATTAGTGGCTGGACTTCTTCCTGAGCCACAGAGAGAGTCCAGGTTGTGTTAACCCATTAGTGGCTGGACTTCTTCCTGAGCCCCAGAGAGAGTCCAGGTTGTGTTAACCCATTAGTCGCTGGACTTCTTCCTGAGCCTAGAGAGAGTCCAGGTTGTGTTAACCCATTAGTCGCTGGACTTCTTCCTGAGCCCCAGAGAGAGTCCAGGTTGTGTTAACCCATTAGTGGCTGGACTTCTTCCTGAGCCCCAGAGAGAGTCCAGGTTGTGTTAACCCATTAGTCGCTGGACTTCTTCCTGAGCCCCAGAGAGAGTCCAGGTTGTGTTAACCCATTAGTGGCTGGACTTCTTCCTGAGCCCCAGAGAGAGTCCAGGTTGTGTTAACCCATTAGTGGCTGGACTTCTTCCTGAGCCCCAGAGAGAGTCCAGGTTGTGTTAACCCATTAGTCGCTGGACTTCTTCCTGAGCCACAGAGAGAGTCCAGGTTGTGTTAACCCATTAGTGGCTGGACTTCTTCCTGAGCCCCAGAGAGAGTCCAGGTTGTGTTAACCCATTAGTCGCTGGACTTCTTCCTGAGCCAGAGAGAGAGTCCAGGTTGTGTTAACCCCTTAGTGGCTGGACTTCTTCCTGAGCCCCAGAGAGAGTCCAGGTTGTGTTAACCCATTAGTGGCTGGACTTCTTCCTGAGCCACAGAGAGAGAGTCCAGGTTGTGTTAACCCATTAGTCGCTGGACTTCTTCCTGAGCCACAGAGAGAGTCCAGGTTGTGTTAACCCATTAGTCGCTGGACTTCTTCCTGAGCCACAGAGAGAGTCCAGGTTGTGTTAACCCATTAGTGGCTGGACTTCTTCCTGAGCCCCAGAGAGAGTCCAGGTTGTGTTAACCCATTAGTGGCTGGACTTCTTCCTGATCCCCAGAGAGAGTCCAGGTTGTGTTAACCCATTAGTCGCTGGACTTCTTCCTGATCCCCAGAGAGAGTCCAGGTTGTGTTAACCCATTAGTGGCTGGACTTCTTCCTGAGCCACAGAGAGAGTCCAGGTTGTGTTAACCCATTAGTCGCTGGACTTCTTCCTGAGCCCCAGAGAGAGTCCAGGTTGTGTTAACCCATTAGTGGCTGGACTTCTTCCTGAGCCACAGAGAGAGTCCAGGTTGTGTTAACCCATTAGTCGCTGGACTTCTTCCTGAGCCCCACAGAGAGAGTCCAGGTTGTGTTAACCCATTAGTCGCTGGACTTCTTCCTGAGCCACAGAGAGAGTCCAGGTTGTGTTAACCCATTAGTGGCTGGACTTCTTCCTGAGCCCCAGAGAGAGAGTCCAGGTTGTGTTAACCCATTAGTGGCTGGACTTCTTCCTGAGCCCCAGAGAGAGTCCAGGTTGTGTTAACCCATTAGTCGCTGGACTTCTTCCTGAGCCACAGAGAGAGTCCAGGTTGTGTTAACCCATTAGTGGCTGGACTTCTTCCTGAGCCCCAGAGAGAGTCCAGGTTGTGTTAACCCATTAGTCGCTGGACTTCTTCCTGAGCCCCAGAGAGAGTCCAGGTTGTGTTAACCCATTAGTCGCTGGACTTCTTCCTGAGCCCCAGAGAGAGTCCAGGTTGTGTTAACCCATTAGTGGCTGGACTTCTTCCTGAGCCCCAGAGAGAGTCCAGGTTGTGTTAACCCATTAGTGGCTGGACTTCTTCCTGAGCCCCACAGAGAGTCCAGGTTGTGTTAACCCATTAGTGGCTGGACTTCTTCCTGAGCCCCAGAGAGAGTCCAGGTTGTGTTAACCCATTAGTGGCTGGACTTCTTCCTGAGCCCCAGAGAGAGTCCAGGTTGTGTTAACCCATTAGTCGCTGGACTTCTTCCTGAGCCCCAGAGAGAGTCCAGGTTGTGTTAACCCATTAGTCGCTGGACTTCTTCCTGAGCCCCAGAGAGAGTCCAGGTTGTGTTAACCCATTAGTCGCTGGACTTCTTCCTGAGCCCCAGAGAGAGTCCAGGTTGTGTTAACCCATTAGTCGCTGGACTTCTTCCTGAGCCCCAGAGAGAGAGTCCAGGTTGTGTTAACCCATTAGTCGCTGGACTTCTTCCTGAGCCACAGAGAGAGTCCAGGTTGTGTTAACCCATTAGTCGCTGGACTTCTTCCTGAGCCACAGAGAGAGTCCAGGTTGTGTTAACCCATTAGTCGCTGGACTTCTTCCTGAGCCACAGAGAGAGTCCAGGTTGTGTTAACCCATTAGTCGCTGGACTTCTTCCTGAGCCCCAGAGAGAGTCCAGGTTGTGTTAACCCATTAGTGGCTGGACTTCTACCTGAGCCACAGAGAGAGTCCAGGTTGTGTTAACCCATTAGTGGCTGGACTTCTTCCTGAGCCCCAGAGAGAGAGTCCAGGTTGTGTTAACCCATTAGTGGCTGGACTTCTTCCTGAGCCCCAGAGAGAGTCCAGGTTGTGTTAACCCATTAGTGGCTGGACTTCTTCCTGAGCCCCAGAGAGAGAGTCCAGGTTGTGTTAACCCATTAGTGGCTGGACTTCTTCCTGAGCCCCAGAGAGAGAGTCCAGGTTGTGTTAACCCCTTAGTCGCTGGACTTCTTCCTGAGCCCCAGAGAGAGAGTCCAGGTTGTGTTAACCCATTAGTGGCTGGACTTCTTCCTGAGCCCCAGAGAGAGTCCAGGTTGTGTTAACCCATTAGTCGCTGGACTTCTTCCTGAGCCCCAGAGAGAGTCCAGGTTGTGTTAACCCATTAGTGGCTGGACTTCTTCCTGAGCCCCACAGAGAGTCCAGGTTGTGTTAACCCATTAGTCGCTGGACTTCTTCCTGAGCCCCAGAGAGAGTCCAGGTCGTGTTAACCCCTTAGTGGCTGGACTTCTTCCTGAGCCCCAGAGAGAGAGTCCAGGTTGTGTTAACCCATTAGTGGCTGGACTTCTTCCTGAGCCCCAGAGAGAGTCCAGGTTGTGTTAACCCATTAGTGGCTGGACTTCTTCCTGAGCCCCAGAGAGAGTCCAGGTTGTGTTAACCCATTAGTCGCTGGACTTCTTCCTGAGCCCCAGAGAGAGAGTCCAGGTTGTGTTAACCCCTTAGTGGCTGGACTTCTTCCTGAGCCCCAGAGAGAGTCCAGGTTGTGTTAACCCATTAGTCGCTGGACTTCTTCCTGAGCCCCAGAGAGAGTCCAGGTTGTGTTAACCCATTAGTCGCTGGACTTCTTCCTGAGCCCCAGAGAGAGAGTCCAGGTTGTGTTAACCCATTAGTGGCTGGACTTCTTCCTGAGCCACAGAGAGAGAGTCCAGGTTGTGTTAACCCATTAGTCGCTGGACTTCTTCCTGAGCCCCAGAGAGAGTCCAGGTTGTGTTAACCCATTAGTGGCTGGACTTCTTCCTGAGCCCCAGAGAGAGTCCAGGTTGTGTTAACCCATTAGTGGCTGGACTTCTTCCTGAGCCCCAGAGAGAGTCCAGGTTGTGTTAACCCATTAGTGGCTGGACTTCTTCCTGAGCCACAGAGAGAGTCCAGGTTGTGTTAACCCCTTAGTGGCTGGACTTCTTCCTGAGCCCCAGAGAGAGTCCAGGTTGTGTTAACCCATTAGTCGCTGGACTTCTTCCTGAGCCACAGAGAGAGTCCAGGTTGTGTTAACCCATTAGTGGCTGGACTTCTTCCTGAGCCCCAGAGAGTCCAGGTTGTGTTAACCCATTCTGGACGACATAGGACGACCTTCTGGTGTTTTAAAAGCTGTTATACTTTAGCTTTTCAAAAATAGCAGATCTACAAGCTCGTAGCGCGGCACTCGAGCTTGTAGATCTGCTATTTTTGAAGAATCGTGAAAATGTGGCGAAAATCTTTGAATATAATATTCTTTCAGAGCGAATGTTTTTAACTCAAAATCTTTGCTTCTGAGGGGAGGGGGCCGATTTACATATGATTTTGTTGGGGGTCCTTGTCATGAAATAGTTTGAGAACCAACTGTTTTTTCCACAAAACTGTCTAAAAATGATTAGAAGACATTTAGTATAATCTGGTCTCAGGTCTGAATGGATTAATTGGTGAACTGCTAACAGTTATAGTAATCTGTTACAGAGCTCGCTGTGACAGTGAACTGCTAGATGTTATAGTAATCTGTTACAGAGCTCGCTGTGACAGTGAACTGCTAGTTATAGTAATCTGTTACAGAGCTCACTGTGTCAGTGAACTGCTAGTTATAGTAATCTGTTACAGAGCTCGCTGTGTCAGTGAACTGCTAGTTATAGTAATCTGTTACAGAGCTCGCTGTGACAGTGAACTGCTAGTTATAGTAATCTGTTACAGAGCTCGCTGTGACAGTGAACTGCTAGTTATAGTAATCTGTTACAGAGCTCGCTGTGACAGTGAACTGCTAGTTATAGTAATCTGTTACAGAGCTCGTTGTGACAGTGAACTGCTAGTTATAGTAATCTGTTACAGAGCTGGTGAACTGCTAGTTATAGTAATCTGTTACAGAGCTCGCTGTGACAGTGAACTGCTAGTTATAGTAATCTGTTACAGAGCTCGCTGTGACAGTGAACTGCTAGTTATAGTAATCTGTTACAGAGCTCGCTGTGACAGTGAACTGCTAGTTATAGTAATCTGTTACAGAGCTCGCTGTGACAGTGAACTGCTAGTTATAGTAATCTGTTACAGAGCTCGCTGTGTCAGTGAACTGCTAGTTATAGTAATCTGTTACAGAGCTCTCTGTGACAGTGAACTGCTAGTTATAGTAATCTGTTACAGAGCTCGCTGTGACAGTGGAACTACATTAGATCGGTGTTACTCCATGCATGAATGGGGGTACAAAAAAAGGATTTCTCTTACTGTTTGAGTGGTGCAACCACTCCAAGGAACAGCAATGTCTGTGACCTGTGACTCGTGTTATTAACCTATGTTTGTGTGTGACTCATGTGTGACTCATGAGTACCAGTAGGGGCGCTGTTGTGCCAGAAACAGAGACAGAGAGATAGTATTGCACTGTTGCCTGCTAATGAGAGAGAGAGGGGGGGGGGGGGGGGGATTTACACCACTCAGTTCACACGGGTGTGATTTTTCACAGTAGTAGTACTGCTGGTGTCCTGCAGGGGGTCCACAGTAGTAGTACTGCTGGTGTCCTGCAGGGGGTCCACAGTAGTAGTAGTACTGCTGGTGTCCTCCAGGGGGTCCACAGTAGTAGTAGTACTGCTGGTGTCCTGCAGGGGGTCCACAGTAGTAGTAGTACTGCTGGTGTCCTGCAGGGGGTCCACAGTAGTAGTAGTACTGCTGGTGTCCTGCAGGGGGTCCACAGTAGTAGAAGTACTGCTGGTGTCCTGCAGGGGGTCCACAGTAGTAGTAGTACTGCTGGTGTCCTGCAGGGGGTCCACAGTAGTAGTAGTACTGCTGGTGTCCTGCAGGGGGTCCACAGTAGTAGTTGCGAACGCAGTGAGCATTTACTATGAGACCCAGCAGATCACGTCTGTGTGTGTGTGTGTGTGTCTGTGTGTCACGCTGTAACACCACCCGCCCACCACCAGAGGGCGCAGCTGTATCACACACAAAAACACACACACACATGCACGCACGCACACACACACACACACACACACGCACGCACGCACGCACGCACGCACGCACGCACACACACACAAAAAACTTAACTTAAAAAAACTTAACTTAAAAAAAAACTTAACTTAAAAAAAAAATGTAAAAGGGAAAACGCACACACACAAAAAACTTAACTTAAAAAAAAACTTAACTTAAAAAAAAAACTTAAAGGAAAAACGCACACACACAAAAAACTTCACTTAAAAAAAAACTTAACTTAAAAAAAAACTTAACTTAAAAAAAAAACTTACAAAGGAAAAACGCACACACACAAAAAACTTCACTTAAAAAAAAACTTAACTTAAAAAAAAACTTAAAGGAAAAACGCACACACAAAAAACTTAACTTAAAAAAAAAAATAACTTAAAAAAAGACTTAACTTAAAAAAAAAACTTCAAAAGGAAAAACGCGCACACACAAAAAACTTAACTTAAAAAAAAATTAACTTAAAAAAAAACTTAAAGAAAAAACTTTTAAAAAAAAAACCTAAAAAAGAAACATGCACGCACGCACACATACACACACTAAAAAAATAACTTGAAAAAACATTTAATTTAAAAAAACTTAACTTAAAAAAGACCTTAAAAAGTACGTAATTTATTCTAATTGTTGTTATTGCAATTTACGAGCTGCGTTCGCTTCCCGCGTTTGCGCGTCTTACTTGTAGTACTGCTGGTGTCCTGCAGGGGGTCCACAGTAGTAGTAGTACTGCTGGTGTCCTGCAGGGGGTCCACAGTAGTAGAAGTACTGCTGGTGTCCTGCAGGGGGTCCACAGTAGTAGTAGTACTGCTGGTGTCCTGCAGGGGGTCCACAGTAGTAGTAGTACTGCTGGTGTCCTGCAGGGGGTCCACAGTAGTAGTAGTACTGCTGGTGTCCTGCAGGGGGTCCACAGTAGTAGTACTGCTGGTGTCCTGCAGTAGTTGCGAACGGCAGTGAGCCTTTACTATGAGACCCAGCAGAACATGTATGTGTGTGTGTGTGTGTGTGTGTGTGTGTGTGTGTGTGTGTGTGTGTGTGTGTGTGTCACACAGTAACACCACCCGCCCGCCACCAGAGGGTGCTGCAGCTGTATAGAAAGAGAAAATGCGTGTCTCTCCCGCACGACCAAAATGCACCGCACAGCCCAGGGGGACCCTGACATTTTGTCTAGCCCCGGGGGCCCTTGGGAGGGTAAATCCGGCCCTGGTTGCACCACTTTTAAAAAGCCACCCAGGTTTGGTGGTTTAAAGGCCAGATGGGCCTCACGCAGCCAGCTCTTCTGTCTGCGTGGGCCTTCTGTCTGCGTGCGTGGCCTTTCCACTTGGCAGCGTACAGAAGCAGAGGCTTCACTTCACTGAAGGGGCCATGGCGACAGCGTCACTGAAGGGGCCACGGCGACAGCGTCCAACGCCTTTGAAGCTCCGTCAGAGCGATGCCATTCAAAAGAATATTAATGGGCCCATCCAGCCACGCTCACAAAGGGCCTGTTCCAGGGGAATATATCCCTAACTGTGATCTGCCTTTATGGGTGGCGAGAGGGTGCTTCTCCTTTCTTATGGTTGCCATGGTTCCGCGCGCTCTTTTCCTTTGGCTTGATTTGTCAAGAATGTTGGTGAAAAGGATCGAGGAAGGGAGACATGTTCTGGTTTATGGCCGTGAGAGAGAGAGAGAAAAACCTCATCACACGTCACCGGCACACGGTTGAAACAACCGCTTATGCTTAAATGAAAGTTAAAGGGGAATACCACTCATTTTCAACATTTTACTATGTCATTAATATACCTTAGAGGTGTGGAAATAATACAAAAAAAGTCCATCTGTTCTGTGTTTCCTAGAAAAATCATTAACAAAAAAATCATTAACATGGTGAAACACATCTTCATGACCTCACGAAATGGAGATGGGGGTCCGTGGCCCAATAGAGAGAATTCTGGGGGTCCTTGACATGAAAAAGGTTGAGCACAACTGACAAACATGGGGTTTTTCAGAAAAAAATTAGGATTTAGAAGCCTTTTTTCTTAATCGACCTCAGTCCAAAATGGGTTAACTAAATGGTGTATTTATAAT
The DNA here is from genome assembly GCF_951216825.1 of Electrona antarctica. Lineage (NCBI taxonomy): Eukaryota > Metazoa > Chordata > Actinopteri > Myctophiformes > Myctophidae > Electrona > Electrona antarctica. Next base: position 718,469 of record NC_136810.1, on the reverse strand, counting down.
GGGTTAACTAAATGGTGTATTTATAATGGGTTAACTAAATGGTGTATTTATAATGGGTTAACTAAATGGTGCATTTATAATGGGTTAACTAAATGGTGCATTTATAATGGGTTAACTAAATGGTGTATTTATAATGGGTTAACTAAATGGTGTATTTATAATGGGTTAACTAAATGGTGTATTTATAATGGGTTAACTAAATGGTGTATATTTATATAAATGGGTTAACTAAATGGTGTATTTATAATGGGTTAACTAAATGGTGTATATTTATATAAATGGGTTAACTAAATGGTGTATATTTATATAAATGGGTTAACTAAATGGTGTATTTATAATGGGTTAAATAAATGGTGTATTTATAATGGGTTAACTAAATGGTGTATTTATAATGGGTTAACTAAATGGTGTATTTATAATGGGTTAACTAAATGGTGTATTTATAATGGGTTAACTAAATGGTGTATTTATAATGGGTTAACTAAATGGTGTATTTATAATGGGTTAACTAAATGGTGTATTTATAATGGGTTAACTAAATGGTGTATTTATAATGGGTTAACTAAATGGTGTATTTATAATGGGTTAACTAAATGGTGTATTTATAATGGGTTAACTAAATGGTGTATTTATAATGGGTTAACTAAATGGTGCATTTATAATGGGTTAACTAAATGGTGCATTTATAATGGGTTAACTAAATGGTGTATTTATAATGGGTTAACTAAATGGTGTATTTATAATGGGTTAACTAAATGGTGTATTTATAATGGGTTAACTAAATGGTGTATTTATAATGGGTTAACTAAATGGTGTATTTATAATGGGTTAACTAAATGGTGTATTTATAATGGGTTAACTAAATGGTGTATTTATAATGGGTTAACTAAATGGTGTATTTATAATGGGTTAACTAAATGGTGTATTTATAATGGGTTAACTAAATGGTGCATTTATAATGGGTTAACTAAATGGTGCATTTATAATGGGTTAACTAAATGGTGTATTTATAATGGGTTAACTAAATGGTGTATTTATATAAATGGGTTAACTAAATGGTGTATTTATAATGGGTTAACTAAATGGTGTATATTTATATAAATGGGTTAACTAAATGGTGTATTTATAATGGGTTAACTAAATGGTGTATATTTATATAAATGGGTTAACTAAATGGTGTATTTATAATGGGTTAACTAAATGGTGTATTTATAATGGGTTAACTAAATGGTGCATTTATAATGGGTTAACTAAATGGTGTATTTATAATGGGTTAACTAAATGGTGTATTTATAATGGGTTAACTAAATGGTGTATTTATAATGGGTTAACTAAATGGTGTATTTATAATGGGTTAACTAAATGGTGTATTTATAATGGGTTAACTAAATGGTGTATTTATAATGGGTTAACTAAATGGTGTATTTATAATGGGTTAACTAAATGGTGTATTTATAATGGGTTAACTAAATGGTGCATTTATAATGGGTTAACTAAATGGTGTATTTATAATGGGTTAACTAAATGGTGTATTTATAATGGGTTAACTAAATGGTGTATATTTATATAAATGGGTTAACTAAATGGTGTATTTATAATGGGTTAACTAAATGGTGTATTTATAATGGGTTAACTAAATGGTGCATTTATAATGGGTTAACTAAATGGTGTATATTTATATAAATGGGTTAACTAAATGGTGTATTTATAATGGGTTAACTAAATGGTGTATTTATAATGGGTTAACTAAATGGTGCATTTATAATGGGTTAACTAAATGGTGTATTTATAATGGGTTAACTAAATGGTGTATTTATAATGGGTTAACTAAATGGTGTATTTATAATGGGTTAACTAAATGGTGTATTTATAATGGGTTAACTAAATGGTGTATTTATAATGGGTTAACTAAATGGTGTATTTATAATGGGTTAACTAAATGGTGTATTTATAATGGGTTAACTAAATGGTGTATTTATAATGGGTTAACTAAATGGTGTATATTTATATAAATGGGTTAACTAAATGGTGTATTTATAATGGGTTAAATAAATGGTGTATTTATAATGGGTTAACTAAATGGTGTATTTATAATGGGTTAACTAAATGGTGTATTTATATAAATGGGTTAACTAAATGGTGTATTTATAATGGGTTAACTAAATGGTGTATTTATAATGGGTTAACTAAATGGTGTATATTTATATAAATGGGTTAACTAAATGGTGTATTTATAATGGGTTAACTAAATGGTGTATTTATAATGGGTTAACTAAATGGTGTATTTATATAAATGGGTTAACTAAATGGTGTATTTATAATGGGTTAACTAAATGGTGTATTTATAATGGGTTAACTAAATGGTGTATTTATAATGGGTTAACTAAATGGTGTATTTATAATGGGTTAACTAAATGGTGTATTTATAATGGGTTAACTAAATGGTGCATTTATAATGGGTTAACTAAATGGTGTATTTATAATGGGTTAACTAAATGGTGTATTTATAATGGGTTAACTAAATGGTGTATTTATATTTATAATGGGTTAACTAAATGGTGTATTTATAATGGGTTAACTAAATGGTGTATTTATAATGGGTTAACTAAATGGTGTATTTATAATGGGTTAACTAAATGGTGTATTTATAATGGGTTAACTAAATGGTGTATTTATAATGGGTTAACTAAATGGTGCATTTATAATGGGTTAACTAAATGGTGTATTTATAATGGGTTAACTAAATGGTGTATTTATAATGGGTTAACTAAATGGTGTATATTTATATAAATGGGTTAACTAAATGGTGTATTTATAATGGGTTAACTAAATGGTGTATTTATAATGGGTTAACTAAATGGTGTATTTATAATGGGTTAACTAAATGGTGTATTTATATAAATGGGTTAACTAAATGGTGTATTTATAATGGGTTAACTAAATGGTGTATTTATAATGGGTTAACTAAATGGTGTATTTATAATGGGTTAACTAAATGGTGTATTTATAATGGGTTAACTAAATGGTGTATTTATAATGGGTTAACTAAATGGTGTATTTATAATGGGTTAACTAAATGGTGTATTTATAATGGGTTAACTAAATGGTGTATATTTATATAAATGGGTTAACTAAATGGTGTATTTATAATGGGTTAACTAAATGGTGTATTTATAATGGGTTAACTAAATGGTGTATTTATAATGGGTTAACTAAATGGTGTATTTATAATGGGTTAACTAAATGGTGTATTTATAATGGGTTAACTAAATGGTGTATTTATAATGGGTTAACTAAATGGTGTATTTATATAAATGGGTTAACTAAATGGTGTATTTATAATGGGTTAACTAAATGGTGTATTTATAATGGGTTAACTAAATGGTGTATTTATAATGGGTTAACTAAATGGTGTATTTATATAAATGGGTTAACTAAATGGTGTATTTATAATGGGTTAACTAAATGGTGTATTTATAATGGGTTAACTAAATGGTGTATTTATAATGGGTTAACTAAATGGTGTATTTATAATGGGTTAACTAAATGGTGTATTTATAATGGGTTAACTAAATGGTGTATTTATATAAATGGGTTAACTAAATGGTGTATTTATAATGGGTTAACTAAATGGTGTATTTATATAAATGGGTTAACTAAATGGTGTATTTATAATGGGTTAACTAAATGGTGTATTTATATAAATGGGTTAACTAAATGGTGTATTTATAATGGGTTAACTAAATGGTGTATTTATAATGGGTTAACTAAATGGTGTATTTATAATGGGTTAACTAAATGGTGTATTTATAATGGGTTAACTAAATATATTATACATGTGTACTATAAAGTGCTATGACTACATAAAGTGCAATTCTAGAGCTGTCTACATAACAAGCTATAAGTCTGTTTAAAATACTATCTAAGTCTACATAATGTGCTATCTAAGGGGCTAGGCTAGGGCAAGTGCTACGGGCCATGGTGGAGTCTGAAGAGGTGGGTTTTCAGACTACGGCGGAAGATTGGGAGTGAGGCTGCAGTTCTGACTGCAATGGGAAGTGCATTCCATAGTTTTGGAGCCAGAAGGGAGAAGAGTTTGGGACGTGTGGAGCGTTGTCCCGGCGTTTATAATGGGTTAACTAAATGGTGTATTTATAATGGGTTAACTAAATGGTGCATTTATAATGGGTTAACTAAATGGTGTATTTATAATGGGTTAACTAAATGGTGTATTTATAATGGGTTAACTAAATGGTGTATTTATATAAATGGGTTAACTAAATGGTGTATTTATAATGGGTTAACTAAATGGTGTATTTATAATGGGTTAACTAAATGGTGCATTTATAATGGGTTAACTAAATGGTGTATTTATAATGGGTTAACTAAATGGTGTATTTATAATGGGTTAACTAAATGGTGTATTTATAATGGGTTAACTAAATGGTGTATTTATAATGGGTTAACTAAATGGTGTATATTTATATAAATGGGTTAACTAAATGGTGTATTTATAATGGGTTAACTAAATGGTGTATTTATATAAATGGGTTAACTAAATGGTGTATTTATATAAATGGGTTAACTAAATGGTGCATTTATAATGGGTTAACTAAATGGTGCATTTATAATGGGTTAACTAAATGGTGTATTTATAATGGGTTAACTAAATGGTGTATTTATAATGGGTTAACTAAATGGTGCATTTATAATGGGTTAACTAAATGGTGCATTTATAATGGGTTAACTAAATGGTGTATTTATAATGGGTTAACTAAATGGTGTATTTATAATGGGTTAACTAAATGGTGTATTTATAATGGGTTAACTAAATGGTGTATTTATAATGGGTTAACTAAATGGTGTATTTATAATGGGTTAACTAAATGGTGTATTTATAATGGGTTAACTAAATGGTGTATTTATAATGGGTTAACTAAATGGTGTATTTATAATGGGTTAACTAAATGGTGTATTTATAATGGGTTAACTAAATGGTGTATTTATAATGGGTTAACTAAATGGTGTATTTATAATGGGTTAACTAAATGGTGTATTTATAATGGGTTAACTAAATGGTGTATATTTATATAAATGGGTTAACTAAATGGTGTATTTATAATGGGTTAACTAAATGGTGTATTTATAATGGGTTAACTAAATGGTGTATTTATAATGGGTTAACTAAATGGTGTATTTATAATGGGTTAACTAAATGGTGTATTTATAATGGGTTAACTAAATGGTGTATTTATAATGGGTTAACTAAATGGTGTATTTATAATGGGTTAACTAAATGGTGTATTTATAATGGGTTAACTAAATGGTGCATTTATAATGGGTTAACTAAATGGTGCATTTATAATGGGTTAACTAAATGGTGCATTTATAATGGGTTAACTAAATGGTGCATTTATAATGGGTTAACTAAATGGTGTATTTATATAAATGGGTTAACTAAATGGTGTATTTATAATGGGTTAACTAAATGGTGTATATTTATATAAATGGGTTAACTAAATGGTGTATTTATAATGGGTTAACTAAATGGTGTATTTATATAAATGGGTTAACTAAATGGTGTATTTATAATGGGTTAACTAAATGGTGTATTTATAATGGGTTAACTAAATGGTGTATTTATAATGGGTTAACTAAATGGTGCATTTATAATGGGTTAACTAAATGGTGTATTTATATAAATGGGTTAACTAAATGGTGTATTTATAATGGGTTAACTAAATGGTGTATTTATATAAATGGGTTAACTAAATGGTGTATTTATAATGGGTTAACTAAATGGTGTATTTATATAAATGGGTTAACTAAATGGTGTATTTATAATGGGTTAACTAAATGGTGTATTTATAATGGGTTAACTAAATGGTGTATTTATAATGGGTTAACTAAATGGTGTATTTATAATGGGTTAACTAAATGGTGTATATTTATATAAATGGGTTAACTAAATGGTGTATTTATAATGGGTTAACTAAATGGTGTATTTATATAAATGGGTTAACTAAATGGTGTATTTATAATGGGTTAACTAAATGGTGTATTTATAATGGGTTAACTAAATGGTGCATTTATAATGGGTTAACTAAATGGTGTATTTATAATGGGTTAACTAAATGGTGTATTTATAATGGGTTAACTAAATGGTGCATTTATAATGGGTTAACTAAATGGTGTATTTATAATGGGTTAACTAAATGGTGTATTTATAATGGGTTAACTAAATGGTGTATTTATAATGGGTTAACTAAATGGTGTATTTATAATGGGTTAACTAAATGGTGTATTTATAATGGGTTAACTAAATGGTGTATTTATATAAATGGGTTAACTAAATGGTGTATTTATATAAATGGGTTAACTAAATGGTGCATTTATATTAATGGGTTAACTAAATGGTGCATTTATATTAATGGGTTAACTAAATGGTGTATTTATAATGGGTTAACTAAATGGTGTATTTATAATGGGTTAACTAAATGGTGTATTTATATTAATGGGTTAACTAAATGGTGTATTTATAATGGGTTAACTAAATGGTGTATTTATAATGGGTTAACTAAATGGTGTATTTATAATGGGTTAACTAAATGGTGTATTTATAATGGGTTAACTAAATGGTGTATTTATAATGGGTTAACTAAATGGTGTATTTATAATGGGTTAACTAAATGGTGTATTTATAATGGGTTAACTAAATGGTGTATTTATAATGGGTTAACTAAATGGTGTATTTATAATGGGTTAACTAAATGGTGTATTTATAATGGGTTAACTAAATGGTGTATATTTATATAAATGGGTTAACTAAATGGTGTATTTATAATGGGTTAACTAAATGGTGTATTTATAATGGGTTAACTAAATGGTGTATTTATAATGGGTTAACTAAATGGTGTATTTATAATGGGTTAACTAAATGGTGTATTTATAATGGGTTAACTAAATGGTGTATTTATAATGGGTTAACTAAATGGTGTATTTATAATGGGTTAACTAAATGGTGTATTTATAATGGGTTAACTAAATGGTGCATTTATAATGGGTTAACTAAATGGTGCATTTATAATGGGTTAACTAAATGGTGCATTTATAATGGGTTAACTAAATGGTGCATTTATAATGGGTTAACTAAATGGTGTATTTATATAAATGGGTTAACTAAATGGTGTATTTATAATGGGTTAACTAAATGGTGTATATTTATATAAATGGGTTAACTAAATGGTGTATTTATAATGGGTTAACTAAATGGTGTATTTATATAAATGGGTTAACTAAATGGTGTATTTATAATGGGTTAACTAAATGGTGTATTTATAATGGGTTAACTAAATGGTGTATTTATAATGGGTTAACTAAATGGTGCATTTATAATGGGTTAACTAAATGGTGTATTTATATAAATGGGTTAACTAAATGGTGTATTTATAATGGGTTAACTAAATGGTGTATTTATATAAATGGGTTAACTAAATGGTGTATTTATAATGGGTTAACTAAATGGTGTATTTATATAAATGGGTTAACTAAATGGTGTATTTATAATGGGTTAACTAAATGGTGTATTTATAATGGGTTAACTAAATGGTGTATTTATAATGGGTTAACTAAATGGTGTATTTATAATGGGTTAACTAAATGGTGTATATTTATATAAATGGGTTAACTAAATGGTGTATTTATAATGGGTTAACTAAATGGTGTATTTATATAAATGGGTTAACTAAATGGTGTATTTATAATGGGTTAACTAAATGGTGTATTTATAATGGGTTAACTAAATGGTGCATTTATAATGGGTTAACTAAATGGTGTATTTATAATGGGTTAACTAAATGGTGTATTTATAATGGGTTAACTAAATGGTGCATTTATAATGGGTTAACTAAATGGTGTATTTATAATGGGTTAACTAAATGGTGTATTTATAATGGGTTAACTAAATGGTGTATTTATAATGGGTTAACTAAATGGTGTATTTATAATGGGTTAACTAAATGGTGTATTTATAATGGGTTAACTAAATGGTGTATTTATATAAATGGGTTAACTAAATGGTGTATTTATATAAATGGGTTAACTAAATGGTGCATTTATATTAATGGGTTAACTAAATGGTGCATTTATATTAATGGGTTAACTAAATGGTGTATTTATAATGGGTTAACTAAATGGTGTATTTATAATGGGTTAACTAAATGGTGTATTTATAATGGGTTAACTAAATGGTGTATTTATAATGGGTTAACTAAATGGTGTATATTTATATAAATGGGTTAACTAAATGGTGTATTTATAATGGGTTAACTAAATGGTGTATTTATATAAATGGGTTAACTAAATGGTGTATTTATAATGGGTTAACTAAATGGTGTATTTATAATGGGTTAACTAAATGGTGCATTTATAATGGGTTAACTAAATGGTGTATTTATAATGGGTTAACTAAATGGTGTATTTATAATGGGTTAACTAAATGGTGCATTTATAATGGGTTAACTAAATGGTGTATTTATAATGGGTTAACTAAATGGTGTATTTATAATGGGTTAACTAAATGGTGTATTTATAATGGGTTAACTAAATGGTGTATTTATAATGGGTTAACTAAATGGTGTATTTATAATGGGTTAACTAAATGGTGTATTTATATAAATGGGTTAACTAAATGGTGTATTTATATAAATGGGTTAACTAAATGGTGCATTTATATTAATGGGTTAACTAAATGGTGCATTTATATTAATGGGTTAACTAAATGGTGTATTTATAATGGGTTAACTAAATGGTGTATTTATAATGGGTTAACTAAATGGTGTATTTATATTAATGGGTTAACTAAATGGTGTATTTATAATGGGTTAACTAAATGGTGTATTTATAATGGGTTAACTAAATGGTGCATTTATATTAATGGGTTAACTAAATGGTGTATTTATAATGGGTTAACTAAATGGTGTATTTATAATGGGTTAACTAAATGGTGTATTTATAATGGGTTAACTAAATGGTGCATTTATATAGCGCTTTTATCCAAAGTGCTTTACATGCATTCACAGTTTCATTCTTTCACACACCGATGGAAACCATGCAAGGCACCAACCTGCACATCAGGAGCAATCAGGGGTTCAGAGTCTTGCTCAAGGACACTTCCACATTAACTCTGGGGGAGCCCACAGGGTTGAGTTTTTACTGATTATACTGATTCGATTCCGATTCTTGGGGTGACAATTCGATTCAAATTCGATTCGATTCAAAAGCATTTTTTTCCAGATTCAAAACGATTCTCTATTCAAAATGATTCTCGATTCAATACATAGGATTTCATCACAATCTACTCCAGCCAACTGAAGTGACTCAGTACAGTAACTTGAAAGAACTGAAGTGACTATACTACTACAGTAACTTGAAAATGACTGAAGACATGATGTTTACTGTGAGCTTACATTTCATATCACAAACACCATGTAGTGAAAACTCCTGTAACTGTAAAAAAAATAAAAATAATTATGAATCGATTTTGAATCGTTCATAACGGGAATCACGATTCTAATTCGAATCGATTTCTTTTGACACCCCTACATGGGTATCTTGGTGGTGTATCGAATCTTGTGGACCAGACCCATTGCAAGATGCTGTACTCTGTCGTCGACCCTAAGCCATTCCAGCCTGTCAAAGTGGGCAGGGGTGAGGTGGGTTAGGGGGACTGCGACGCTCTATTATATGTGTCTGTATGCAGCCAAATGAGCTGTTCTGAGCTGTTCTCATTGGCTGCAGGTGATGTGATGTCATAGTGTGTCTGTATGTAATGAGCTGTTCTCATTGGCTTCAGGTGATGTGATATTGTAATGAGCTGTTCTCATTGGCTGTCTGTATGTAATGAGCTGTTCTCATTGGCTGTCTGTATGTAATGAGCTGTTCTCATTGGCTGTCTGTATGTAATGAGCTGTTCTCATTGCCTGTCTGTATGTAATGAGCTGTTCTCATTGGCTGTCTGTATGTAATGAGCTGTTCTCATTGCCTGTCTGTATGTAATGAGCTGTTCTCATTGGCTGTCTGTATGTAATGAGCTGTTCTCATTGGCTGTCTGTATGTAATGAGCTGTTCTCATTGGCTGTCTGTATGTAATGAGCTGTTCTCATTGGCTGTCTGTATGTAATGAGCTGTTCTCATTGGCTGTCTGTATGTAATGAGCTGTTCTCATTGGCTGTCTGTATGTAATGAGCTGTTCTCATTGGCTGTCTGTATGTAATGAGCTGTTCTGAGCTGTTCTCATTGGCTGCAGGTGATGTGATATTGTAATGAGCTGTTCTCATTGGCAGTCTGTATGTAATGAGCTGTTCTCATTGGCTGTCTGTATGTAATGAGCTGTTCTCATTGGCTGTCTGTATGTAATGAGCTGTTCTCATTGGCTGTCTGTATGTAATGAGCTGTTCTCATTGGCTGTCTGTATGTAATGAGCTGTTCTCATTGGCTGTCTGTATGTAATGAGCTGTTCTCATTGGCTGTCTGTATGTAATGAGCTGTTCTCATTGGCTGTCTGTATGTAATGAGCTGTTCTCATTGGCTGTCTGTATGTAATGAGCTGTTCTCATTGGCTGTCTGTATGTAATGAGCTGTTCTGAGCTGTTCTCATTGGCTGCAGGTGATGTGATATTGTAATGAGCTGTTCTCATTGGCAGTCTGTATGTAATGAGCTGTTCTCATTGGCTGTCTGTATGTAATGAGCTGTTCTCATTGGCTGTCTGTATGTAATGAGCTGTTCTCATTGGCTGTCTGTATGTAATGAGCTGTTCTCATTGGCTGTCTGTATGTAATGAGCTGTTCTCATTGGCTGTCTGTATGTAATGAGCTGTTCTCATTGGCTGTCTGTATGTAATGAGCTGTTCTCATTGGCTGTCTGTATGTAATGAGCTGTTCTCATTGGCTGCAGGTGATGTACTTCAGTTCCCTGTTCCCGTACGTCGTCCTGATCTGCTTCCTGGTTCGAGCTCTTCTCCTCAAGGGATCCGTAGACGGCATCCGGCACATGTTCACCCCAAAGGTACTAATATGACCCCAAAGGTACTAATATAACCCCAAAGGTACTAATATAACCCCCCAAAGGTACTAATATAACCCCCCAAAGGTACTAATATAACCCCCCAAAGGTACTAGTATGACCCCAAAGGTACTAATATAACCCCCCAAAGGTACTAATATAACCCCCCAAAGGTACTAATATAACCCCCCAAAGGTACTAATATAACCCCCCAAAGGTACTAATATAACCCCCCAAAGGTACTAATATAACCCCCCAAAGGTACTAATATAACCACATGTTCACCCCAAAGGTACTAGTATGACCCCAAAGGTACTAATATAACCCCCCAAAGGTACTAATATAACCACATGTTCACCCCAAAGGTACTAGTATGACCCCAAAGGTACTAATATAACCCCCCAAAGGTACTAATATAACCCCCCAAAGGTACTAATATAACCCCCCAAAGGTACTAATATAACCACATGATCACCCCAAAGGTACTAAAATGACCCCAAAGGTACTAATATAACCCCCCAAAGGTACTAATATAACCCCCCAAAGGTACTAATATAACCACATGATCACCCCAAAGGTACACAATATAACCCATTTAGACCTGAGGACGATTCTACAAATGTCTTCTAAATCCTGAAAGTTTTCTGAAAAACCCTCATGAGTGTCAGTGGTTCTCAAACATTTTCACACCAAGGACCCCCAGAATGATCTGTAATCGGCCGCCGACCCCCATCTGAGAATATGTAGTTCCAGGGACCCCCCCACCAGAATGATCTGTAATCGGCCGCCGACCCCCATCTGAGAATATGTTGTTCCAGGGACCCCCCCACCAGAATGATCTGTAATCGGCCGCCGACCCCCATCTGAGAATATGTAGTTCCAGGGACCCCCCCACCAGAATGATCTGTAATCGGCCGCCGACCCCCATCTGAGAATATGTAGTTCCAGGGACCCCCCCACCAGAATGATCTGTAATCGGCCGCCGACCCCCATCTGAGAATATGTAGTTCCAGGGACCCCCCCACCAGAATGATCTGTAATCGGCCGCCGACCCCCATCTGAAAATATGTTGTTCCAGGGACCCCCCCACCAGAATGATCTGTAATCGGCCGCCGACCCCCATCTGAGAATATGTTGTTCCAGGGACCCCCCCACCAGAATGATCTGTAATCGGCCGCCGACCCCCATCTGAGAATATGTTGTTCCAGGGACCCCCCCACCAGAATGATCTGTAATCGGCCGCCGACCCCCATCTGAGAATATGTTGTTCCAGGGACCCCCCCCACCAGAATGATCTGTAATCGGCCACCGACCCCCATCTGAGAATATGTTGTTCCAGGGACCCCCCCACCAGAATGATCTGTAATCGGCCACCGACCCCCATCTGAGAATATGTTGTTCCAGGGACCCCCCCACCAGAATGATCTGTAATCGGCCGCCGACCCCCATCTGAGAATATGTTGTTCCAGGGACCCCCCCCACCAGAATGATCTGTAATCGGCCACCGACCCCCATCTGAGAATATGTTGTTCCAGGGACCCCCCCCCACCAGAATGATCTGTAATCGGCCACCGACCCCCATCTGAGAATATGTTGTTCCAGGGACCCCCCCACCAGAATGATCTGTAATCGGCCGCCGACCCCCATCTGAAAACATGTTGTTCCAGGGACCCCCCCACCAGAATGATCTGTAATCGGCCGCCGACCCCCATCTGAGAATATGTTGTTCCAGGGACCCCCCCACCAGAATGATCTGTAATCGGCCGCCGACCCCCATCTGAGAATATGTTGTTCCAGGGACCCCCAGAATGATCTGTAATCGGCCGCCGACCCCCATCTGAGAATATGTAGTTCCAGGGACCCCCCCCCCAGAATGATCTGTAATCGGCCGCCGACCCCCATCTGAGAATATGTAGTTCCAGGGACCCCCCCCCCCAGAATGATCTGTAATCGGCCGCCGACCCCCATCTGAGAATATGTAGTTCCAGGGACCCCCCCCCCAGAATGATCTGTAATCGGCCGCCGACCCCCATCTGAGAATATGTAGTTCCAGGGACCCCCCCCCCAGAATGATCTGTAATCGGCCGCCGACCCCCATCTGAGAATATGTAGTTCCAGGGACCCCCCCACCAGAAGCAAAGATTTGAGTTAAAAACATTCCCTCTGAAAGAACATATAGCCTATTCAAGGTTTTGCGCCACATTTTCACGATTTTTTCCAAAATAGCAGACCTAGAAATACCTAGAAATAGTCTGCTATTTTTCAATAGCTAAAGTATAACATAATGTTTAAAACACCAAAAAGGGGTCCTCCTGTCTCCTCTGTAGCTAGAGATCATGCTGGAGCCCAAGGTGTGGCGCGAGGCGGCCACCCAGGTGTTCTTCGCCCTGGGCCTGGGCTTCGTCCTGGGCCTGTGGTTCATGTTGTCCTCCTGTCTGTCTCTCCTCTAGTGGACCTCATGTTGTCCTCCTGTCTGTCTCCTCTAGTGGACATCATGTTGTCCTCCTGTCTGTCTCCTCTAGTGGATCTCATGTTGTCCTCCTGTCTGTCTCTCCTCTAGTGGACATCATGTTGTCCTCCTGTCTGTCTCTCCTCTGCAGCTAGAGATAGATCATGTTGTCCTCCTGTCTGTCTCTCCTCTAGTGGACCTCATGTTGTCCTCCTGTCTGTCTCCTCTAGTGGACATCATGTTGTCCTCCTGTCTGTCTCCTCTAGTGGATCTCATGTTGTCCTCCTGTCTGTCTCTCCTCTAGTGGACATCATGTTGTCCTCCTGTCTGTCTCCTCTAGTGGACCTCATGTTGTCCTCCTGTCTGTCTCTCCTCTAGTGGACATCATGTTGTCCTCCTGTCTGTCTCCTCTAGTGGACCTCATGTTGTCCTCCTGTCTGTCTCTCCTCTAGTGGACCTCATGTTGTCCTCCTGTCTGTCTCCTCTAGTGGACCTCATGTTGTCCTCCTGTCTGTCTCTCCTCTAGTGGACATCATGTTGTCCTCCTGTCTGTCTCCTCTAGTGGATCTCATGTTGTCCTCCTGTCTGTCTCTCCTCTAGTGGACATCATGTTGTCCTCCTGTCTGTCTCCTCTAGTGGATCTCATGTTGTCCTCCTGTCTGTCTCTCCTCTAGTGGACATCATGTTGTCCTCCTGTCTGTCTCCTCTAGTGGATCTCATGTTGTCCTCCTGTCTGTCTCTCCTCTAGTGGACCTCATGTTGTCCTCCTGTCTGTCTCTCCTCTAGTGGACATCATGTTGTCCTCCTGTCTGTCTCCTCTAGTGGATCTCATGTTGTCCTCCTGTCTGTCTCTCCTCTAGTGGACATCATGTTGTCCTCCTGTCTGTCTCCTCTAGTGGACCTCATGTTGTCCTCCTGTCTGTCTCTCCTCTAGTGGACATCATGTTGTCCTCCTGTCTGTCTCCTCTAGTGGATCTCATGTTGTCCTCCTGTCTGTCTCTCCTCTAGTGGACCTCATGTTGTCCTCCTGTCTGTCTCTCCTCTAGTGGACATCATGTTGTCCTCCTGTCTGTCTCTCCTCTAGTGGACGTCATGTTGTCCTCCTGTCTGTCTCTCCTCTGCAGCTAGAGATAGATCATGTTGTCCTCCTGTCTGTCTCTCCTCTAGTGGACATCATGTTGTCCTCCTGTCTGTCTCCTCTAGTGGATCTCATGTTGTCCTCCTGTCTGTCTCTCCTCTAGTGGACATCATGTTGTCCTCCTGTCTGTCTCCTCTAGTGGATCTCATGTTGTCCTCCTGTCTGTCTCTCCTCTAGTGGACCTCATGTTGTCCTCCTGTCTGTCTCTCCTCTAGTGGACCTCATGTTGTCCTCCTGTCTGTCTCTCCTCTGTAGTTGGAGATCATGTTGGAGCCCAAGGTGTGGCGCGAGGCGGCCACCCAGGTGTTCTTCGCCCTGGGCCTGGGCTTCGGGGGCGTCATCGCCTTCTCCAGCTACAACAAGAGGGACAACAACTGTCACTTCGACGCCGTGCTGGTGTCCTTCATCAACTTCTTCACCTCCGTGCTCGCCACGCTGGTGGTGTTCGCCGTGCTGGGCTTCAAGGCCAACATCATGAACATCAAGTGTGTCACGCTGTGAGTATTAACTCTGTCCTGCCCTGTGAGTATATACTCTGTCCTGCCCTGGAGTCTGTAGTACAGTCCGTTTAATAACCCATTTAAGCCTGATGTCGAAATTTAAAAAAATGTCTTCTAAATCCTGACAGTTTTCTGAAAAACCCATGTTTCTATGTCAGTGGTTCTCAAACATATTCATGTCAAGGAACCCCAAGTTGAAAACTCGCTCTGAAAGAATATATATTCAAAGATTTCAGGCACATTTTCACGATTTTTCAAAAATAGCAGATCTACAAGCTCGTAGCACGGCACTCGGTGCCGCACTATGAGCTTGTAGATCTGCTATTTTTCAATAGCTAAAGTATAATAAAATGCTTAAAACACCAAAAGGGGTTCCCGCCCAAAATGGGTTCAATGTGTTCAGAAACGTGGATTGACAGAAAGTGTGCATAAACCACTCAAAATGTCTCAAATCATGCAACTAGACATTGCATGACTTTATTTTTTTTCCCAGCAAGGTTCATGTTTTAGGTTATTTTTTTTAGTGATTTTTGACAGGCTGGCGGGGGAACTCCAACATGGGGCTAAATACGTCCTTTTTTTTTACACACTTTTACGGTGATTTCTTTATTAATATTTACTATAGGCTAGTCCTACTAGACCCCAGGAAATTACATCTGGCCACAAAACATCACAGGATCTACTGAATGTGAAGGTAGAGGTTCTATAGGATGCCATACTGTGTGTCGTCCTGTAGGCTCAATATGTCAGTTTTGTCACATTCAATAGATCCCGTGATCTTTTGTGGCCAGATATAATTTCGTGGCGTCTAGTAGGACTATAGTAAATAATACAAAAATAAACCATATGTTTTTGTGGATGCTTTGTTTCGAATGCCCCCGACCCCGCCCTGTCAAGTGTCAACAACAGCTAAAATCGCTAAAACGATAGAAAGCAACAAATGAAAAACGATTAACACTCATTTTACTTTCTCTAATAACAACCGACTAAAACATGAACTTTGGTTGAAAAAAAACTAAAGTTGTCCTTTTTTTATATATATTTTTTTTTGAGGCTTTCGCCTTTATTTCATTTATTTTTTATAGAGAGATAGGTATACAGTAGACTGACAGAGAATGGGAGGAGCGAGATGGGGGGGGGGGGGGGGTTGACACGCAGTGTGGGCCGTCGGGATCGGGAGTCGAACCCGCGGCACACTGCCAGACTGGATTACCAGCCAAGGTGCCCAGACGGCTACGCCAGCCGCCCCGGGCCTAAAGAGGTCCTTTTTAAACAGCATAAAACTGAACATCCGTTTTTGACCATTATTTTCTTCCAGGAACACTAAGAAGATTGTGGCCTTACTGGGGAGTGAGATCAGCCCCAGCCTGATCCCTCACCACATCAACTTCACCGCCGTCAGCGCTGAGGACTACCAGCAGATGACCGACATCATCAGAGGAGTGACGGAGAGCGACTACCCTCGACTGGGCCTGGACGACTGCACCATCGAAGAGGAACTCAACAAGGTACAGTACCGCATCCATCCATCTTCAACCGCTTATCCGTAGTCGGGTCGCGGGGGCAACAGCTCCACCAGAGAGCTCCAGACTTCCCTCTCCAGAGCAACATTAGTGACTTCCTCCTGGGGTTTCCTGAGGTGTTCCAAGGCCAGTGAGTCCATGTGTTTCCTCCAACTGCGCCTTTGGTCCGCTCCCAGTGGGACGTGATCCTTGGTCTGCCCCGGGGTCTCCTCCCAGTGGAACGTGGTCCTTGGTCTGCCCTGGGGTCTCCTCCCAGTGGGACGTGATCCTTGGTCTGCCCCGGGGTCTCCTCCCAGTGGGACGTGATCCTTGGTCTGCCCCGGGGTCTCCTCCCAGTGGAACGTGGTCCTTGGTCTGCCCTGGGGTCTCCTCCCAGTGGGACGTGATCCTTGGTCTGCCCCGGGGTCTCCTCCCAGTGGAACGTGGTCCTTGGTCTGCCCTGGGGTCTCCTCCCAGTGGGACGTGATCCTTGGTCTGCCCCGGGGTCTCCTCCCAGTGGGACGTGATCCTTGGTCTACCCCGGAGTCTCCTCCCAGTGGAACGTGATCCTTGGTCTGCCCCGGGGTCTCCTCCCAGTGGGACGTGATCCTTGGTCTGCCCCGGGGTCTCCTCCCAGTGGGACGTGGTCCTTGGTCTGCCCCGGGGTCTCCTCCCAGTGGGACGTGGTCCTTGGTCTGCCCCGGGGTCTCCTCCCAGTGGGACGTGGTCCTTGGTCTGCCCCGGGGTCTCCTCCCAGTGGGACGTGGTCCTTGGTCTGCCCCGGGGTCTCCTCCCAGTGGGACGTGATCCTTGGTCTACCCCGGAGTCTCCTCCCAGTGGAACGTGGTCCTTGGTCTGCAGACCCCCATTTGAAAAGATATTCCAGGGACCCCCATAAGAGAAGATTTTTACGGCTCTAGCAGTGATTCTCAACCCGTTTAATTTCAAGGACCCCCCAGTTTGACATGCATTAGTCTAAGGACCCCCATTTAATGGCATTTCTATCTCTGGGACCCCCATATTGTAAAATGAACCAAACGGACCCATTTGTACACTCTCAGAACTATCATGTAGCTGGGGACCCCCTGGAACTCCCTCAGGGACCCCTGGGGGTCCCCGGACCCCCTGGAACTCCCTACTTTGGGAAACCACTGGCCTACAGTACAGCACGCAATGATGGGACGAGAAGTTGTGATTTATGCCACACATATAACCTGTGCGTGCGTGCGTGCGTGCGTGCGTGCGTGCGTGTGTGCGTGTGTGTGTGCGTGCGTGCGTGCGTGCGTGCGTTGGATGAAAGGCGCGGTATGCATGGAATAAAGCAACAATAAAATCTCAAGACTGAAAATGTAATGATGATATTTTAGGCCAGACCAGCTGAAGAAACCACGACATTTTAACTGAGACCTTTCATGTTCCTGGAAGATGATTCTATACTTGGATTCTAGTGCTAGTTTTGATCACTTCAAATTAATGCTGGGCCGTTATCGGCGTTAACGTGCTGCGTTAACGCGAGACTCTTATCGCGCGATAAAAAGAATATCGCCGTTAATCTATTCTCAAAGTTGGGTCTGGGAGCTGGGTCTCTGTAACTGCGAGTGTAGCCTTAGCCTACTTCAAATGGAACCAAAGGACCCCTTTCTAAAAATAAACTGTACAAATCTGTACAAATGGACTAGACTACCCCGTGCTGACCTCCGCGGGGACCCCCTTTATCCGCGGACCCCCACACAGACTCCCGCAGAGGTCGGCGCGGACCCCCGCAGAGGTCGGCGCGGACCCCCGCGGAGGTCGGCGCGGACCCCCGCGGAGGTCGGCGCGGGGGTCCGCGATAGTCTGCGTGGGGGTCCGCGATGGTCTGCGTGGGGGTCCGCGCCTCCGCGGTAGTCTGTGTGGTCTGTGCGGTAGCATCAGTTGCCATCATCCATTCATAACAAACAAAACAAACTCTAGGTCCGGACTAGCTTTTGACGGTTGCCACATTTCGTGAGAGAGAAACAAGCAACCAGGTCAATGAAAATGTTAAAAAGTCAGAAAATAAGTTTAAAATTAGCAAATATAGTGCTGACTGTCAAACATCATTGTCCAATGTTGTTTTAGAGCAGTGGTTCTCAAACCTTTTCATCTCAGAGACCACCAATATTTTAAAGAAACTTTACAGATAAACAAGTCCAAAGTAGCTTATAATGACTAGACTTGGCAACACTGTTCCACAAACTCACAATAAGAAATATAAGGTATTAATAGGCTAGTTGTATTGTTAATATCCATAATTAGGGCACCTGGTCTGATGGGCCACCTGGCCTGAGAAACGCATTCTCAAGGACTTACTTCTGGTCATTGTAGCGCACACATATTTTGAATGACTTTGGCAGACTTCAAATGAGGCATTTTAATCGCGATTAATCTCGATTAACTCCAGGATTGCAGTGCGATTAATCTCGATTAACTCCAGGATTGCAGTGCGATTAATCTCGATTAACTCCAGGATTGCAGTGCGATTAATCTCGATTAACTCCAGGATTGCAGTGCGATTAATCTCGATTAACTCCAGGATTGCAGTGCGATTAATCTCGATTAACTCCAGGATTGCAGTGCGATTAATCTCGATTAACTCCAGGATTGCAGTGCGATTAATCTCGATTAACTCCAGGATTGCAGTGCGATTAATCGCGATTAACTCCAGGATTGCAGTGCGATTAATCGCGATTAACTCCAGGATTGCAGTGCGATTAATCGCGATTAAAAACATGAATCTATGCCCACCACTACTTCAAATACTCTTTCATCTTAAAATAACTAATGACTACCGTAATCGAAAATAGCCAATCTACAAGCTCACAACACGTCGCACTGCGATGTGTTGTGAGCTTGTAGATCTGCTCTTGTCGGTGCGCAGCATGCTTTCACAGATGACTCGCTGAAGCTTCTATGAAGTCCAAATGAAAATAAATCCGTGGTGGCAACTGATTTTACAAATGTCTTCTAAATCTTGACAGTTTTCTGAAAAACCCCATGTTTCTATGTCAGTGGTTCTCAACCTTTTTCATGTCAAGGACTCCCAAAAATATATGTAATTGGCCGCCGACCCCCATCTGAAAATATGTTGTTCCAGGGACCCATCAGAAGCAAAGATTTGAGTTAAAAATGTTCGCTCTGAAAGAATATATATTCAAAGATTTGCCCTACATTTCCACGATTTTTCAAAAATAGCAGATCTACAAGCTTGTAGCGCGGCACCGAGTGCCGCGCTACAAGCTTGTAGATCTGCTATTTTTCAATAGCTAAAGTATAACATAATGCTTAAAACACCAAAAAGGGTTCCCGACCAAAATGGGTTAATCCACGAGTATGTCTATTATTTATCATGCTGTGTCTCCCCCTGCAGGCGGTCCAGGGAACAGGCCTGGCGTTCATTGTGTTCTGTGTCTCCCCCTGCAGGCGGTCCAGGGAACAGGCCTGGTGTTCATTGTGTTCTGTGTCTCCCCCTGCAGGCGGTCCAGGGAACAGGCCTGGTGTTCATTGTGTTCTGTGTCTCCCCCTGCAGGCGGTCCAGGGAACAGGCCTGGTGTTCATTGTGTTCTGTGTCTCCCCCTGCAGGCGGTCCAGGGAACAGGCCTGGTGTTCATTGTGTTCTGTGTCTCCCCCTGCAGGCGGTCCAGGGAACGGGCCTGGCGTTCATCGCCTTCACGGAGGCCATGACCCATTTCCCGGCCTCCCCGTTCTGGTCGGTCATGTTCTTCCTCATGCTGGTCAACCTGGGCCTGGGCAGCATGTTCGGCACCATCGAGGGCATCCTCACCCCCCTGGTGGACACCTTCAAAGTCCGCAAGGAGTTCCTCACAGGTTGGTTTGAATGTTTTAGGCCCGAGTGGCATGAGAGGGACTGGGATTAATCTGAATGCTTAGGCCCGAGTGGCATGAGAGGGACTGGGAATAACACTCCGAACGCCCGGGGTTATTTAATCCATTAAATCAGTTTTAAGTCATACGGGCAATCCACCGGACAGAATGGGATATGAGACGCGTTTTGATGACGTCATCGCAAAAATGTCCGTTGCGCCGTTTTAAAGTGGATTTTCATAACAAGCAACTCAGCGGTCGGTGCAGTGGCTGTTCAAAGGTAACTTTAACCAACTCAGCGGTCGGTGCAGTGGCTGTTCAAAGGTAACTTTAACCAACTCAGCGGTCGGTGCAGTGGCTGTTCAAAGGTAACTTTAACCAACTCAGCGGTCGGTGCAGTGGCTGTTCAAAGGTAACTTTAACCAACTCAGCGGTCGGTGCAGTGGCTGTTCAAAGGTAACTTTAACCAACTCAGCGGTCGGTGCAGTGACTGTTCAAAGGTAACTTTAACCAACTCAGCGGTCGGTGCAGTGGCTGTTCAAAGGTAACTTTAACCAACTCAGCGGTCGGTGCAGTGGCTGTTCAAAGGTAACTTTAACCAACTCAGCGGTCGGTGCAGTGGCTGTTCAAAGGTAACTTTAACCAACTCAGCGGTCGGTGCAGTGGCTGTTCAAAGGTAACTTTAACCAACTCAGCGGTCGGTGCAGTGGCTGTTCAAAGGTCACTTTAACCAACTCAGCAGTCGGTGCAGTGGCTGTTCAAAGGTCACTTTAACCAACTCAGCGGTCGGTGCAGTGGCTGTTCAAAGGTCACTTTAACCAACTCAGCGGTCGGTGCAGTGGCTGTTCAAAGGTCACTTTAAAGGCTGTCTAGCCTGGAAGACGCTTGTTTAACCCTTAGAAGAGCAAAGACGCCAATTGGCGTCTTCATCAGAATTCCGTAAATGAGCAATGACGCCAATTGGCGTCTTTCTCTTTTTTGATTAATCTAAACATATTAATATGCTCCGAAGCGCTGTTTAAATTCCTGAGCTTATATTCCAACTAC
This sequence comes from Electrona antarctica, assembly GCF_951216825.1. NCBI lineage: Eukaryota > Metazoa > Chordata > Actinopteri > Myctophiformes > Myctophidae > Electrona > Electrona antarctica. Next base: position 696,928 of record NC_136810.1, on the reverse strand, counting down.
ATTACCCAGAAAACCCGTGTCACGTGACACACGTGTACGTGTTGCCATTGGAAGCTGGTCCCACCCCCTGTAAACAGTGGGGGCAGAGGGAGTCTTCATAGTTTTCATTGTTTTGCCTGTTTTGCCGTCTCGCCCGAGCGATTTTCTAGCAGAAAAAGTTGAAAGCAGTACTATTTATTTGAGCGAGTTTTGTGGTAGTAGTATTGATCCATACGCGTCCCAGTCGCCTTCTCCAGGCGGAGTAGCCCTGGTCCAGTGCTTACAGCGAGACTCGCTGCTCCCTCCCTCCTTTTTTCATTGTCTCCCCATCGTCGTCCGATGAGCTATACCGGGAAACCATTGAAGAAGACGATCAACCCGGAATGTTTTGAGGTAATCTTATTGTAGAAAATGCCCTTCTATAGTGATCAGAAATCATAAGATGATCGCTACAAATAGATGCTTGGATAATTACTACTACTAGTCAGATCATGACGCCAGAATGACTCACCACGATGGCCCCCAGCCATTAGCCAGCACCAAAGGTGCTGGCTAATGGGGGGGTTGGTGTCGGTCGGTGCATTGGTGCTGGCTAATGGCTGGAGGGTGGTGTCGATCGGTTGGTCGGTGCAGTACAAATGTATCGTAGCAGGCATGCACGCATGGCAGTACAAGTATTTTCTATTGTAGCGTGCCTTATAGGCGATCTGATCTTTAGAGTAATGTTCGCTCCTTTTATTTACTGTCTACAAAGACGGAGAACAAACATGCATCGTTTACTGAAGCAACGCGTGGTTGCTTCGATCCTAGCCCCATATGTGCCCTCTCCCTACGCTCATTCTGTAGCTCATCTCGGAGCTACAGAATGAGCGTAGGGAGAGGGCACATATGGGGCTACTTCGATCCTTGCTACAAGGATCGGAGGGGGGACGGGGAGTGAAGCTAACAGTAGCGTATTATATAAGATCTGTATGACGTTTCATTGACGTCTGAGCTTGCATGATAATTGCATTCATTGTATATTGTATACAGTCATGACTGTACATTGTTTAGTGTGTCTCCGTGTGATGATGATGATGACGATGATGTCAGATAGCCTACGTCCCCCCCCCCAACTGGCTATTGGCCGGGCTGACTACAGCTAAATGTTTATTTTTATATATTTAGAACTGGCATCAGATGAGGAGGAGGAGGAGGAGGATGATGAAGACGAAGAGTCAAGACTGCGATGGAGTTCTCCGACACTGAACCGGATGCATTCATTCATTTCAGTTGTTTTTTTTAAATTTAGCCTACACACACACACACACCGTCAAGAACAACTGGAATGCAGTGGTTTGGGGACACTGGGGAGTTTGGGGACAACTGTTTTGTATGTAGGCCTATTTATTTTCTGTATTATTTATTATAATTGTATTATGTTAGTAGTCATAAAAAATAAAAGACAAGCTTTTACAATGAGTTAGACCTGTCATGGCTATTTTGTTCACTATTCTGAGGTTTATGGTTTGACTAAGCGAGTTTCAACTGTGATTTACTCTGTAACGGTAGATGGTAAGAACCCAATTTTTTTGTTATAATACAGTATACATTCAAGTCTATATTTTGATACATATCATGGGCACAAAGTCATATCAAAACAATGTCCTTGGATGTGTTTTTTATCCAAACTGTTTTTTCACAACAGGTTTTTGAGATACATGCATGAATAGACACGGTACTGGTAAGACTATGTAAACATGGTATATATCAAAATGTGCGTTAGAATGTCTAATTTTACCCCAAAAAAGAATTGAGTTTATATGATGTTCCATTTCAGAGCTAGGGGGACTTTTAGCTGGATAGGTCAGATTGATCATGACTGACCATGCTATTTATAGATGGCAAAATATCTACAGTGGTACATGTGAGAAACTTTTTATTTTATTTTAATTGAACTAGACAACTCACCCTTTAAAATGAGATATTGCATGGCTATGTACGCCCAGCAGAAAAAAAGTTATTTAGAAAATAAAACTTCAACCGGGCATAACTTTTTTTGTTGTCCTAGAAACACTACCCAGTGTAAATGCAGGCTCTTTTAAATGGCTTCCAACACAAAAACTAAACATTTTATCAACTCAGTTCATTTTTTTCCTGGAAGCAGACAAGTCAAGCTTTCTCTGAAGGTCTTTCGTTGTCACACATTCACAACAGAGAATTTTCAATAAATCATTCAAAAACGCCATTTTTCCATAGAGAAGTCTACAAACTGTATAGAAATCCTTGAAACTCTCAAAGAGTTAATGCCGGCATTAACCTTGAAAATGCAGTTTAAAGATAGAGTGCTGTGTTTTTTTTCCACCCTAAAACATGATCATCAGGTCTTATTGTTATAAGGAGGTATAATTTTTTCAAAAAAGTGTACAGTATTTGTTAAAATCATGCTTTTATGTGGACACGCCCACCAGTTCATTAAGTATGCCTGGTTTGCCTGGTGGGTGGTGATGGGTGGTGATCCACCTGAACTGAAGCTGCACCCACAGCTGTAGTTGTATGATAAAGGGGGAGGGGTTAGGGGAGGGGCTGATAATGTGATGTCAATAAATTACTGTTTATTTCATTGGCCCGTTTGACTGTCAAGGGTTCAGCCTCCATGAAGAAACCCTAAATACAAAGTTAATACACCATTGCACATAAAAATTACTCCAGGGTGTCTAGTGAAGTACTGTCACCTCATAGACACATGAAAAACTGGAAAAATACAAAAATTGTGGCACTCCATCTTTAACCAGCCCTTCCTCTCTCCCCTGCATTGTGTTAGGGCCACAGTGTGTGTGTGTGTGTGTGTGTGTGTGTGTGTGTGTGTGTGTGTGTGTACACAGTAAGACCCTATAGAGGTAACCATCCCTCCCTCTCCCCTGCAGTGTGTGTGTGTGTGTGTGTGTGTGTGTGTGTGTGTGTGTGTGTGTGTGTGTGTGTGTGTGTGTGTGTGTGTACACAGTAAGACCCTATAGAGGTAACCATCCCTCCCTCTCCCCTGCAGTGTGTGTGTGTGTGTGTGTGTGTGTGTGTGTGTGTGTGTGTGTGCACAGTAAGACCCTATAGAGGTAACCATCCCTCCCTCTCTCCTGCAGTGTGTGTGTGTGTGTGTGTGTGTGTGTGTGTGTGTGTGTGTGTGTGTGTGCACAGTAAGACCCTATAGAGGTAACCATCCCTCCCTCTCCCCCTGCGGTGTGTGTGTGTGTGTGTGTGTGTGTGTGTGTGTGTGTGTGTGTGTGTGTGTGTGTGTGTGTGTGCACAGTAAGACCCTATAGAGGTAACCATCCCTCCCTCTCTCCTACAGTGGGATGCTGCCTGCTGGCGTTCTTCATCGGCCTGCTGTTCGTGCAGCGCTCAGGGAACTACTTCGTGGCCATGTTCGACGACTACTCTGCCACGCTGCCTCTGCTCATCGTGGTCCTCCTGGAGAACGTGGCGGTCGCCTGGGTCTACGGGACCGATAAGTATGTCCACTGGGTCTCACTGGGTCTACGGGACCGATAAGTATGTCCACTGGGTCTCACTGGGTCTAGGGACCGATAAGTATGTCCACTGGGTCTCACTGGGTCTAGGGACCGATAAGTATGTCCACTGTGTCTCACTGGGTCTAGGGACCGATAAGTATGTCCACTGTGTCTCACTGGGTCTACGGGACCGATAAGTATGTCCACTGGGTCTCACTGGGTCTAGGGACCGATAAGTATGTCCACTGTGTCTCACTGGGTCTAGGGACCGATAAGTATGTCCACTGGGTCTCACTGGGTCTAGGGACCGATAAGTATGTCCACTGGGTCTCACTGGGTCTAGGGACCGATAAGTATGTCCACTGTGTCTCACTGGGTCTACGGGACCGATAAGTATGTCCACTGTGTCTCACTGGGTCTAGGGACCGATAAGTATGTCCACTGGGTCTCACTGGGTCTACGGGACCGATAAGTATGTCCACTGTGTCTCACTGGGTCTAGGGACCGATAAGTATGTCCACTGGGTCTCACTGGGTCTAGGGACCGATAAGTATGTCCACTGTGTCTCACTGGGTCTAGGGACCGATAAGTATGTCCACTGTGTCTCACTGGGTCTAGGGACCGATAAGTATGTCCACTGGGTCTCACTGGGTCTAGGGACCGATAAGTATGTCCACTGGGTCTCACTGGGTCTAGGGACCGATAAGTATGTCCACTGGGTCTCACTGGGTCTAGGGACCGATAAGTATGTCCACTGGGTCTCACTGGGTCTAGGGACCGATAAGTATGTCCACTGGGTCTCACTGGGTCTAGGGACCGATAAGTATGTCCACTGGGTCTCACTGGGTCTAGGGACCGATAAGTATGTCCACTGGGTCTCACTGGGTCTAGGGACCGATAAGTATGTCCACTGTGTCTCACTGGGTCTAGGGACCGATAAGTATGTCCACTGGGTCTCACTGGGTCTAGGGACCGATAAGTATGTCCACTGGGTCTCACTGGGTCTAGGGACCGATAAGTATGTCCACTGTGTCTCACTGGGTCTAGGGACCGATAAGTATGTCCACTGTGTCTCACTGGGTCTAGGGACCGATAAGTATGTCCACTGGGTCTCACTGGGTCTAGGGACCGATAAGTATGTCCACTGGGTCTCACTGGGTCTAGGGACCGATAAGTATGTCCACTGGGTCTCACTGGGTCTACGGGACCGATAAGTATGTCCACTGTGTCTCACTGGGTCTAGGGACCGATAAGTATGTCCACTGTGTCTCACTGGGTCTAGGGACCGATAAGTATGTCCACTGTGTCTCACTGGGTCTAGGGACCGATAAGTATGTCCACTGGGTCTACGGGACCGATAAGTATGTGTCAGTGTTGTTCTTGGCAGCAAATTTTGATTTTTGTTTTAGTCATAGTCTCTTGAATAGTATTAATTTAGTTTTAGTCACCTGGAATGTTTTAGTGTTAGTCCATCATCGGATGCGACACTGTCACGTTCTGGTGAGGTGAGGACCCAGAAGCAGGACAGCCAGGCAGGTGGTGATCAGGTGATCAGGTCAGGTGATCAGGTCAGGTGATCAGGTGACCACACCCATGGTTGGGTGTTTTTAACCCATTTAGACCTGAGAACAAATTCTACAAATGTCTTTTAAATCATAACAGTTTTCAGAATAACCTCATGTTTCTGTCAGGGATTCAGAATAACCTCATGTTTCTGTAGGGGATTCAGAATAACCTCATGTTTCTGTAGGGGATTCAGAATAACCTCATGTTTCTGTAGGGGATTCAGAATAACCTCATGTTTCTGTAGGGGATTCAGAATAACCTCATGTTTCTGTAGGGGATTCAGAATAACCTCATGTTTCTGTAGGGGATTCAGAATAACCTCATGTTTCTGTAGGGGATTCAGAATAACCTCATGTTTCTGTAGGGGATTCAGAATAACCTCATGTTTCTGTAGGGGATTCAGAATAACCTCATGTTTCTGTAGGGGATTCAGAATAACCTCATGTTTCTGTAGGGGATTCAGAATAACCTCATGTTTCTGTAGGGGATTCAGAATAACCTCATGTTTCTGTAGGGGATTCAGAATAACCTCATGTTTCTGTAGGGGATTCAGAATAACCTCATGTTTCTGTAGGGGATTCAGAATAACCTCATGTTTCTGTAGGGGATTCAGAATAACCTCATGTTTCTGTAGGGGATTCAGAATAACCTCATGTTTCTGTAGGGGATTCAGAATAACCTCATGTTTCTGTAGGGGATTCAGAATAACCTCATGTTTCTGTAGGGGATTCAGAATAACCTCATGTTTCTGTCAGGGATTCAGAATAACCTCATGTTTCTGTAGGGGATTCAGAATAACCTCATGTTTCTGTAGGGTATTCAGAATAACCTCATGTTTCTGTAGGGGATTCAGAATAACCTCATGTTTCTGTAGGGGATTCAGAATAACCTCATGTTTCTGTAGGGGATTCAGAATAACCTCATGTTTCTGTAGGGGATTCAGAATAACCTCATGTTTCTGTAGGGGATTCAGAATAACCTCATGTTTCTGTAGGGGATTCAGAATAACCTCATGTTTCTGTAGGGGATTCAGAATAACCTCATGTTTCTGTAGGGGATTCAGAATAACCTCATGTTTCTGTAGGGGATTCAGAATAACCTCATGTTTCTGTAGGGGATTCAGAATAACCTCATGTTTCTGTAGGGGATTCAGAATAACCTCATGTCTCCACGTCAGTGATTCTCAAAACAATTTCATGTCAAGGAGCCCCAGAATTATCTGTAATTGGCCGCCGACCCCCATCTGAAAATATGTGGTTCCAGGGACCCCCCCCCCCCAGAAGCAAAGATTTGAGTTCAAAACGTTCGCTCATTTCCACGATTTTTCTAAAATAGCAGATCTACAAGCTCGACCTTGTAGATCTGCTATTTTTCAATAGCTAACATAATGCTTAAAACACCAAAAGGGGTTCCCTTAATATAGGTGGAACTGAAACAGATAATTCAAACTAATATGATGAACTGGACTGACTGGAACAAGACTAATGAACAGCATGAGAGCCAGTGTTGCCAACTCTCCAGTAACGGAAATAGCTAGTGGCTCCTCGAAAAGTCGCTAGAAGCCTAGCAACGAAAATATGGAGCCATCCCAGAACACCATTTCCTTGCTCTGTGAAAAAAACGGGGCAATTTTAACGCAACGCAACACAACGCAGGCAGTGGAGCCACCCGTGGATTTGAGGCTGAGAGGGAAAATGAAGAAAAAGGAGGGTTTTATCTCTGGCGTCTGTCAACACGATTTGTCCCCAATTCCCCAGAAAAAGTAGCTAGATTTCTCGCCAGAAGCTTTTCACTAATTCAGTCGCTAGGGGGGGTCTGGAAAGAAGCTAAATATGGCGACAAATCCGCTAAATTGACAACACTGATGAGAGCTGATTACACATGAGAAACACCTGGGGAAGACAAGAACATAGATCCAAAACAACTAGAACACAGCATAGAAATACGACACCTCCTAGACAAGCACAGTGTGTGACTGTGACAGACGCTCGACGTAACATCACTTTAAAACAAACATATCTCCTCAGCTGCGTGTCGTATGCCCGTTCTCTCTCAGCCTACAGTGCACGGTGGAGCCACTAGGTGGAGCCACTACTTCAATGAACTAAAAAGGTTTAGTTTATAAGAAATGGCACGGCGGCCAAACGCTCCCATGTAGCCTACTGTACATCCTTCCAGACAGTAACAGTATGTTGTACAGTATATTGTACAGTATAGCCCACTGGTTCACAAACTGTTTCATGTCAAGGACCCCCAAATTTACACTAATTAGCCCCGCGGACCCCCATTTGAAGAGATATGCCAGAGACATCCCCATAAGAGAAGATTTTCACGGCTCTAGCAGAGATTCTCAGCCCGTTTAATTTCTAGGACCCCCCAGTTTGACCTGCATTAGTCTACGGACCCCCCATTTAATGGCATTTCTATCTCTGGGACCCCCAATTTATATTGTAAAATCAATGTAAATTTAACACTGAGAGTGTACAAATGGAACCAAATGGAGGGTCCATTTGGTTCCATTTGTACACTCTCAGAGTTACAGACCCATAAGGGTCCATTTGGTTCCACTTGTACACTCTCAGAGTTACAGACCCATAAGGGTCCATTTGGTTCCATTTGTACACTCTCAGAGTTACAGACCCATAAGGGTCCATTTGGTTCCATTTGTACACTCTCAGAGTTACAGACCCATAAGGGTCCATTTGGTTCCATTTGTACACTCTCAGAGTTACAGACCCATAAGGGTCCATTTGGTTCCATTTGTACACTCTCAGAGTAACAGACCCATAAGGGTCCATTTGGTTCCAAACTATCATTTAGCTGGGGACCCCCTGGAACTCCCTCAAGGACCCCTGGGGGTCCCCGGACCCCACTTTGGGAACCACTGCTGTAGCCTATACCTGTTTTTGATGATGATGATTTTTAGACTAACTACAATGAATTAACTTTACTCACCTAATTAACATAATGAATTAACTACTCACCTAATGCCTGCTGTAGAGGTTCCACCATGTTTAACATCATTCCAGAGTGTGTACATATTATTTAAATCAGGTTTTCATTATGGTAAATATATGAACTCTGGGCTAAAAATAATCCACCACACCACTTCACTACTTCCTGTTTACAGCCGACATCACAACTGTCACAGCAGTTGGCTACAACCGAAACGGGCTTCCTCTTCCTCTTCAAAATAAGAGCTGCTTGTAATGATTAGTCAACACTAGTTTTAATTCAAGTGGCCGATTCTACAAACCTCTTCTAAATCCTATAACAGTTTTCTGAAAATGTGTGTTGCTGTATTATCATGTCAAGAACCCCCCCCCCCCCCCCTATTATCATGTCAAGAACCCCCCCCCCCCCCCCCCCCCTATTATCATGTCAAGGACCCCCCCCCCCCCCTATTATCATGTCAAGGACCCCCACAAATTGGGCCAAACAAATAATTACACCTTTTTGGTTGTTTTTCTTCTAATGAATAGGACATGTTCTTGAAACATCTACAAGTAACATATGTTACTTGTACCCCTGAAGGCTGTGTGGGTATTTGTCCATTTTGTCCTGGATTTGCTGACTGTGTTCTGTGCAGCACCTTGTAAATATCTGTGTCCTTGTATTGTATCTCTGACTGCGTTCCGTGCAGCACCTTGTAAATATCTGTGTCCTTGTATTGTATCTCTGACTGCGTTCTGTGCAGCACCTTGTAAATATCTGTGTCCTTGTATTGTATCTCTGACTGCGTTCCGTGCAGCACCTTGTAAATATCTGTGTCCTTGTATTGTATCTCTGACTGTGTTCTGTGCAGCACCTTGTAAATATCTGTGTCCTTGTATTGTATCTCTGACTGCGTTCCGTACAGCACCTTGTAAATATCTGTGTCCTTGTATTGTATCTCTCATGTGGACATAAATAAATGATTCTCTCTGTCTCCCCCTGCAGGTTCTTTGAGGACCTGAAGGACATGCTGGGCTTCACCCCGTACAGGTTCTACTACTACATGTGGAAGTACATCACTCCGGTTCTGCTGCTGGTGCTGCTGGGATCCAGCCTGATCCAGCTGGCCATGACCCCGCCCAGCTACAGCGCCTGGATAGAGGAACTGGTGAGAATACGTCACTGTTTCTGCCGTAGACATACAAAGGTAGACGCCTCTTCCGGCCTCTGGGGCGCGTGTCAACATTCAAATCAAATCAAATCAAATTAAATCAAACTTTATTTATAAAGCACATTTAAGAACGACTGTCATCAACCAAAGTGCTGTACAAGTCAAACATGTAGCAACATCAATACAATCAAATAAAAGCAATACATCAATGTCAAGCGGGTACATATGAATATAATAGACACTAAGGTAAGAGGTGCTCACAATGAAAGGTTGGAAATTAAACTGGGTTGTGATTAAAAGCTAGGTCGAAAAAATGGGTTTTAACCAGAGACTTAAAAGTCTCAATGGACTGGGCGGATCTGATGTGAAGAGGAAGGCTATAGACGCCTTATCAGACGACGTCACACTGATAATAAAGGCAGCAGAAGAACACCACCTCTCATAAGATGCAATGGAAAGGTTCTAACTGCACTCACGTGTAAAACATGCCCCATCAAACTTTCAGATGCTGTTTTTCTCCCAGTGTGGATTTTTATTGTATTCTCTCACTCTTGAAATATATAATCCATTGGTTTCTGTTGTGTGTGAACAATAATAGTAATTCAAACCACACCTCCAGTCGCTGTCATAAGAACGGGAGGTGCGCTCATGAACACGGCAGCAGAGCCTGTTTGTGCACGGCTGCACGCGCACCTGCAGTCCATCAAGTATAATTGCTGTTTCGTCCCGCGATGGTGTCGCGCACGCAGACCTCTACGCTCACAACAGTCGCATCTGCGATGCGATGTGAGCTTGTATATCAGCTGTTCTCTGTGCGCAACACTGTTGCGCTTTGAAGTATAAATGTCTCCTAGGGTGCATCTCACTAGCCAACACACAAGAGGAGGTTGAATGGACTGAAACCAGCGCTCCCCAAAACAACAGGTTTGGAGATCTGTTGGGAATTGATTACATGAAACATCACCCGTGCGCCCAGTTCCAATGTTTGTAAACAAATAATTGGGGCAGCCACAGTAAAAGCACGGTCTCCTCTGGTTTTAAGTAGGGCTGTTTTGGGGGTCAATAGTGAGAGGTGCGCTGACCTCAGGGCTCTGACCTCAGGGCTCTGACCTCAGGGCTCTGACCTCAGAGGTGCGCTGACCTCAGGGCTCTGACCTCAGGGCTCTGACCTCAGGGCTCTGACCTCAGGGCTCTGACCTCAGGGCGCTGACCTCAGGGCTCTGACCTCAGAGGTGCGCTGACCTCAGGGCTCTGACCTCAGGGCTCTGACCTCAGGGCTCTGACCTCAGGGCTCTGACCTCAGGGCTCTGACCTCAGGGCTCTGACCTCAGAGGTGCGCTGACCTCAGGGCTCTGACCTCAGGGCTCTGACCTCAGGGCTCTGACCTCAGGGCGCTGACCTCAGGGCGCTGACCTCAGGGCTCTGACCTCAGGGCTCTGACCTCAGGGCTCTGACCTCAGGGCTCTGACCTCAGGGCTCTGACCTCAGAGGTGCGCTGACCTCAGGGCTCTGACCTCAGGGCTCTGACCTCAGGGCTCTGACCTCAGGGCGCTGACCTCAGGGCTCTGACCTCAGGGCTCTGACCTCAGGGCGCTGACCTCAGGGCTCTGACCTCAGGGCGCTGACCTCAGGGCTCTGACCTCAGGGCTCTGACCTCAGGGCTCTGACCTCAGGGCTCTGACCTCAGAGGTGCGCTGACTTCAGGGCTCTGACCTCAGAGGTGCGCTGACCTCAGGGCTCTGACCTCAGGGCTCTGACCTCAGGGCTCTGACCTCAGGGCTCTGACCTCTGGGCTCTGACCTCAGAGGTGCTGACCTCAGGGCTCTGACCTCAGGGCTCTGACCTCAGGGCTCTGACCTCAGGGCTCTGACCTCAGAGGTGCGCTGACCTCAGGGCTCTGACCTCAGGGCTCTGACCTCAGGGCTCTGACCTCAGAGGTGCGCTGACCTCAGGGCTCTGACCTCAGGGCTCTGACCTCAGGGCTCTGACCTCAGGGCTCTGACCTCTGACCTCAGGTCTTATGGTGTTGATTTTCCCGAGATTCCTTGCGAAGCATAGTGGACGCATGAGTAACATCAGTCCCGGAAAAGACGCGCTGTGATTGGCCAGTAGTCACTTGAGTGACAGCAAGATACATGAGTGACGTCACTTGGGCAGCGACGCAGTGTGCCTTCAGCACTTCCTGCTTGACTTCCTGCCTTCGATCAAGGACTGTCTAAAGAGGACGAGACGCGAAGACCATACGGGCGACGCCATGTTGCTCCATGGTAGACGCAGTTGAGACCAGGAAGTTGTACATGCACAACTTTGGGCATGTACAACGTCCTGGTCTCAACGGCTCTCGTCCTCTTTAGACAGTCCTTGCCTTCGATGGAGACACGTCGCTCCAATGAAGGACAATGAGGCATTTACTGTAAATCCTCATTTATTATCCGGGGCTTTATTTGTCTCAACCGATTCTGATACCAGGCTTTTATTGGAAGGAGGCAGCTATAAGAAGGAGGCCTATATTGTATTGGAAGGAGGCAGCTATAAGAAGGAGGCCTATATTGTATTGGAAGGAGGCAGCTATAAGAAGGAGGCCTATATTGTATTGGAAGGAGGCAGCTATAAGAAGGAGGCCTATATTGTATTGGAAGGAGGCAGCTATAAGAAGGAGGCCTATATTGTATTGGAAGGAGGCAGCTATAAGAAGGAGGCCTATATTGTATTGGAAGGAGGCAGCTATAAGAAGGAGGCCTATATTGTATTGGAAGGAGGCAGCTATAAGAAGGAGGCCTATATTTTATTGGAAGGAGGCAGCTATAAGAAGGAGGCCTATATTTTATTGGAAGGAGGCAGCTATAAGAAGGAGGCCTATATTTTATTGGAAGGAGGCAGCTATAAGAAGGAGGCCTATATTTTATTGGAAGGAGGCAGCTATAAGAAGGAGGCCTATATTTTATTGGAAGGAGGCAGCTATAAGAAGGAGGCCTATATTGTATTGGAAGGAGGCAGCTATAAGAAGGAGGCCTATATTTTATTGGAAGGAGGCAGCTATAAGAAGGAGGCCTATATTTTATTGGAAGGAGGCAGCTATAAGAAGGAGGCCTATCTATATTTCTACTTTTCAAAACCGATCATAATCAATAAGTCAACATTCTGTGTCAGTTAGAACCCAGTGAAATGTACTGTATTGAAACCAAGGCCTCATGAAATATTAAACAGTGCAGTTGCTCAATGGTCATTTTTTTCCTATTTATTGCACATTCAAATATCTGCATCTAGGCCTACAGTCAGGATATAGTGACAAGTTCAGAAGCAAATAATAAAATAAAATATACAGTATGGCAGGCTATTTCCTATAATATCAAAGCGGTTTATATGAACCTCATGGGGGGGGGGGGGGGGGGGTATCTCTGTAGTTCCCAGAAATAGCTCTGAAGAAAAGGAAAGGGTTGAAAGGACGAGGGGGGGGGGGGGGGGGGGGGGAAGAATACAGTGTGTGAGGCTTGTTCTTTAAACCTGGAAGAAGAGGAGGATGTTTAGTCTGGCTGCGCCGACATTCAGTTTGATAATCACTCCAAGAGGATGAGGAGGGGTCGTACAGACCAATTATTTGTTTACAAACATTGGGACTGGGCGCACGGGTGACTGTTTCATGTAATCAATTCCCAACAGATCTCCAAACCTGTTGTTTTGGGGAGCGCTGGTTTCAGTCCATTCAACCTCCTCTTGTGAGTTGGCTAGTGAGATGCACCCTAGGAGACATATATACTTCAAAGCCCAACAGTGTTGCGCATAGAGAACAGCTGATATACAAGCTCACATCGCATCGCAGATGCGACTGTTGTGAGCGTAGAGGTCTGCGTGCGCGACACCATCGCGGGACGAAGCATAAATTATACTTGATGGGCTGCAGGTGCGCGTGCAGCCGTGGACAAACAGGCTCTGCTCATCAGCGCACCTCCCGTTCTTATGACAGCGACTGGAGGTGTGGTTTTGAGGACTGTTTTGAATTGCTATTATTGTTCAAACACAACAGAAACCAAGGATTATATATTTCAAGGGCGAGAAATCACAATAAAAATCCTAATCATTCTTCCTCCACACTGGGAGAAAAACAGCATCTGAAAGTTTGATGGGGCATTTTTACACGTGAGTGCAGTTAGAACCTTTCCATCTTATCTTATGAGTGTTCTTCTGCTGCCGTTGTGCGCGTGCATGCTGGTGCTTATCAGTGTGACATCGTCTGTTAAGGCGTCTATAGTTCCAACTCAGTGAGGATGAGGAGGGGTCGTATAGTTCCAACTCAGTGAGGATGAGGAGGGGTCGTATAGTTCCAACTCAGTGAGGATGAGGAGGGGTCGTATAGTTCCAACTCAGTGAGGATGAGGAGGGGTCGTATAGTTCCAACTCAGTGAGGATGAGGAGGGGTCGTATAGTTCCAACTCAGTGAGGATGAGGAGGGGTCGTATAGTTCCAACTCAGTGAGGATGAATAGGGGTCGTATAGTTCCAACTCAGTGAGGATGAGGAGGGGTCGTATAGTTCCAACTCAGTGAGGATGAGGAGGGGTCGTATAGTTCCAACTCAGTGAGGATGAGGAGGGGTCGTATAGTTCCAACTGAGTGAGGATGAGGAGGGGTCGTATAGTTCCAACTCAGTGAGGATGAGGAGGGGTCGTATAGTTCCAACTCAGTGAGGATGAGGAGGGGTCGTATAGTTCCAACTCAGTGAGGATGAGGAGGGGTCGTATAGTTCCAACTCAGTGAGGATGAGGAGGGGTCGTATAGTTCCAACTCAGTGAGGACGAGGAGGGGTCGTATAGTTCCAACTCAGTGAGGATGAGGAGGGGTCGTATAGTTCCAACTGAGTGGATTGTATTGACGACATAATATATTTATGGATGGAATTTATGTAAAAGGTAGCCTATAATGTTTTAACTTCAATAAAAAAGGCAATTTGAATAGTACTATATTTGTTCATGTGCAAATGTCAAATGTGACGTGTCAAACTAGGGGGTTTTCATGATTCCGAATCCATTCCAAGCATCACGTTTTGCACAAAAAACACTCCTTGGGCTAAAAACGGACATAATAGCCACAGCTTGCCCAAATGTGCCCAAAATGTGCTGACCTCATCAGGCCTATTCATAGCCTGTTGGCTGCCCGACTATTATGCCCTGCTATGAATATGACTTATATATGGGTTCACACTTTATTTTATATTTGTGTAGCAAATATGTTGTGTTTATAGAAGACAGAGCGCTGTGGACACGTTCAGGTGTTTAGACAGATATCTGGTGTTGTGTTTATAGAAGACAGAGCTCTGGACACGTTTAGGTGTTTAGACAGATATCTGGTGTTGTGTTTATAGAAGACAGAGCGCTGTGGACACGTTCAGGTGTTTAGACAGATATCTGGTGTTGTGTTTATAGAAGACAGAGCTCTGGGGCCCGTTCCACGAAACTTGGATTAGAGATTAAGCCGGGATTTAACAGATATCCTGGTTTAATATATCCTGGATCAGCGATTAACCGGTTTCATGAAAGCTGGTTAATCTTGCCAGATTAATTTAACCAGTTAACCTGGATATGTTGAGGCTTGATTCGGTTTCATGAAAGTGATGCTACATTAGAAACTAATGCTTTGGATTTAGCCTGCTCCGGACCAGGCTAACAGCCAGGTTGAACCTAATCCTGATGTCTTTACTGTTCATTAAGCAGTCAAACTGATCACAAACCAATGATGTTTTCCACACTTATTCAATTATTATGGGTTTATGTTGCCTTATTTTTTATCGGTCTGCATTAAAGGACTAATTTAAGGCTGCACAACATCATGACAGCTTGTGAGCTTGTAGATCAGCTGCTTTTGGTGAATGTTCCCCAGCAAAGACCAGGATTTGAAAAGCCTGGTTTTGGCCTAAATCCTGGATTAGTTAATCCAAGTTTCGTGGAACAGGCCCCAGGTGGGAAAGCCTTAGTGGTCAATGCCCGATGCCTGTCTCCGTCTCAAGAGGCCGTCGAGCAGACCCAGAGCTACCCGCTGTGGGGCATCATATTAACCCTGTCTCCCTCTCCAACAGGCTATAGAGCAGACCCAGAGCTACCCGCTGTGGGGCATCATATTAACCCTGTCTCCGTCTCAAGAGGCCGTGGAGCAGACCCAGAGCTACCCGCTGTGGGGCATCATATTAACCCTGTCTCCCTCTCCCCAGGCTATAGAGCAGACCCAGAGCTACCCGCTGTGGGGCATCATATTAACCCTGTCTCCGTCTCAAGAGGCTATAGAGCAGACCCAGAGCTACCCGCTGTGGGGCATCATATTAACCCTGTCTCCGTCTCCCCAGGCTATAGAGCAGACCCAGAGCTACCCGCTGTGGGGCATCATATTAACCCTGTCTCCGTCTCAAGAGGCTGTGGAGCAGACCCAGAGCTACCCGCTGTGGGGCATCATATTGACACTGTCTCCCTCTCCAACAGGCTATAGAGCAGACCCAGAGCTACCCGCTGTGGGGCATCATATTAACCCTGTCTCCCTCTCCAACAGGCTATAGAGCAGACCCAGAGCTACCCGCTGTGGGGCATCATATTGACGCTGTCTCCGTCTCCAACAGGCTATAGAGCAGACCCAGAGCTACCCGCTGTGGGGCATCATATTAACCCTGTCTCCCTCTCCCCAGGCTATAGAGCAGACCCAGAGCTACCCGCTGTGGGGCATCATATTAACCCTGTCTCCCTCTCCCCAGGCTGTAGAGCAGACCCAGAGCTACCCGCTGTGGGGCATCATATTAACCCTGTCTCCCTCTCCAACAGGCTATAGAGCAGACCCAGAGCTACCCGCTGTGGGGCATCATATTAACCCTGTCTCCCTCTCCAACAGGCTATAGAGCAGACCCAGAGCTACCCGCTGTGGGGCATCATATTAACCCTGTCTCCCTCTCCAACAGGCTATAGAGCAGACCCAGAGCTACCCGCTGTGGGGCATCATGTTGACGCTGTCTCCCTCTCCAACAGGCTATAGAGCAGACCCAGAGCTACCCGCTGTGGGGCATCATATTGACGCTGTCTCCCTCTCCAACAGGCTATAGAGCAGACCCAGAGCTACCCGCTGTGGGGCAACGTGGTGTGCATCAGCCTGGTGGTGACGGCCATCCTTCCCGTGCCCGTGGTGTTCTGCCTTCGCCACTTCAACATCCTGGGCGACGCCGCGGCCGGCGGCCTGTCGTCCGTGGCCTACAGGAAGGCTCGCATCATCAAGGACAGCAACCTGCCCGGCGACGACGACGGGGACGACGCCAGCCTCATCGGGGAAGGCGACGGAAAGTCGCCCGGGAGCGCCGCGCCCTCGCCCATGCCCGGCGGCGGCATGCAAGGCATCAACAGCAGCATCTACCGCAAGCAGGGGGGCGTGGGGGGCGGCGGCGTGGGGGGGGGTGGCGGGGGCGGGGGCAGTGATGTGGACACCGCGCCCAACGGCCGCTACGGCATCGGCTATCTGATGGCCGACATGCCGGACATGCCTGAGTCAGACTTGTAAAGGATGACCGGATGCCCCCCCCCTCCCGGGGGGGAAGCCCCTCCCCCAAGCCTGCCCCCGCCGAGCTGTCGCAACCTGACTGGACCCCCCCCCCCCATGTGTCGTTTATAGTCATTGGAAGACATGTGTATTATTATTATAATTATTATTATTATTTGACCATCGTACAGGGCTTTCACTTCTAGTGATTTTTACTAGTTGACTAGTTGACTAGTTGACTAGACCAGGGGTTCTCAACGTTTTTGGCCGGGGACCCCCGGAAGTGCTTTGGCAATGTCTCGGGACCCCCGCCCCGCCCCCTCCCGACCCCAATATAAATTGACTGCTACAATAACCTTAATAATAGAGACAATACACCATAAATAAATACTGAAACCAGATATAATCATTAGGGAAGGTGTATGCATGTACTATGTGTACTATATGTAAACTCTTCATTTACACTTTCCAGCCATTCAGTTGCAAAAAAATAAAAAAAATTGGGGACCCCCCCAAAATTATTTGGCCCCCAAATGGTCGCGACCCACGGGTTGAGAACCCCTGGACTAGTCGATGAACTACCTATTATGTAAAAATAGGTAGTTCTTTGTACATTTAAAAACTGTGTACATTGGTGACTATAATCTAGCCTTCTAGATGATCATGAGGCCTACAAAAACGAAAAAAATAAAAATAAAAAACGCTTTTTTTATTTTGATCAACTAGTCAACTAGTACCAACAAGGTCAACTAGTGGATTTACTAGTCGACTAGTTGAATAGCCGACTAGTTGAACAGTCGACTAGTTGACTAGTCGACTAGTTGAATAGTCGACTAGTCGACTAGTTGAACAGTCGACTAGTTGACTAGTCGACTAGTTGAACAGTCGACTAGTTGAATAGTCGACTAGTTGAACAGTCGACCATGTGAATAGTCCACTAGTTGCTGAAAGCCCTACATTGTACTGTATATTCTTTGTAGATATCTTTAGCTGCTCTTCATTACATCATCTCTCACGTAATGTACCTTTTAAAAAGGCCTTTGGATGATATATGTGCTCACATATTATGATATATATGTGATATATATTATGATATATAGCTGATATATATGTGATATATATGTGATATAAATTATGATATATATGTGATATATATTATGATATATATGTGATATATATTGTGATATATATGTGATATATATTATGATATATATGTGATATATATTATGATATATATGTGATATATATGTGATATATGTGATATAAATTATGATATATATGTGATATATATTATGATATATATGTGATATATATTATGGTATATATGTAATATATATTATGGTATATATGTGATATATATTATGGTATATATGTGATATATATTATGGTATATATGTGATAATATATGTGGTCGTCACCCTGTTCACCACGTCTCCCCCCCCCCCCCTCTCTGTCGCTCAGCCCACTCCCAAACCCTCAACCCATTTTGACAGAGACCCGATTCTACAAATGTCTCTAAATCATGCAGTTTTATGAAAAACCCTATGTTTCTAACTTCAGTGGTTCTCAAACTATTTCATGTCAAGGATATCTGAAAATATGTTGTTCCAGGGACCCCCTCCCCCCAGAAGCAAAGATTTTAGTTGAAAATGTGCTCTGAAAGAATATATATTCAAAGATTTCTGCCACATTTTCACGATTTTTCAAAAAATAGCAGATCTACAAGCTCGTAGCGTGGCTATGAGCTTGTAGATCTGCTATTTTTCAATAGCTAAAATATAACATTCGGCTTCAAACACCAAAAGGGGTTCCCGTACAGAATGGGCGCTGGGTCTGCCTTCGCCTCCCAGCCATTGTAAAATACCCGGTAACCTGAGACCTCTCATGGCTTATTGCTTTATTGAACAAGACCCCCTGAAGTGTCATTCATAAAGTAATGAATAGTGGGTTAATGAACTAAGACAATGGTTTTCAAACCAGTGGTCCGGGGACCACCAGCGGTCCTTGAAGGCTAAATGATGGTAAACCAGTGGTCCGGGGACCACCAGCGGTCCTTGAAGGCTAAATGATGGTAAACCAGTGGTCCGGGGACCACCAGCGGTCCTTGAAGGCTAAATGATGGTAAACCAGTGGTCCGGGGACCACCAGCGGTCCTTGAAGGCTAAATGATGGTAAACCAAATGGACGCTTAGATACCTTTAAACCTTATTATATCTTTCACTCTTGAGAGCGTAAGATTACAGGTCCATTTGGTTTCATTTTACGCTCTCAAGAGTTAAAACTATATTGTTAAACATCTGCATTACTTCATGTAGCAGAAGTCTACCGTCGACACCATTAGAGAATGTAGAAGAATTGACTGTTTCTGACCTACAGCACGGGATTGTGGACAAAACACATAAACAACGACAACAATTGGTTTTAAAGGGATGTCCCGATACACTTTTTTTCGTTTCCGATTCGATCCCGAGACCACAATTTCTGTTTTAGCCGATACCGAATACCGATACCAGAGAATAATATTTATAATAATACGAAATAAAAAATATCTTATTTTGAAGTCCACCGACCGGGAATAATGTTTATAGCTTTCTATCTATATATCTGATGTTGTGTTTATATCAGACTCCTCACTCATATGTGCACTTTGGACAACTCAAAAGTAAACTCCAACATGCCATAGTGTCAACCCCTTACCCCTGTGTCGGATCGGTGGTTAGACTGGCATAGTGTCAACCCCTTACCCCTGTGTCGGATCGGTGGTTAGACTGGCGTATTCGCCAATACCGATATGACCTGACCGATATGACCAAATAAGGGCCGATAGCGATACTTTTCTGATACCGATACAGTATCGGGACATCTCTAGTTTTAGGTCTGAGAGGCAAAAATCTCATCAAATGGTGGTTCCGTGGCTCAAACTATAGATGCCTAATACATAATGGGGCCTTGATATGAAAAGGGTTGACAACCTCTGGACTAAGGGCCGATTCAGACTCCTATCGGTTTGGAAGGAGTCTAGGGGCCGATTCATACTCCTATCGGTTTGGAAGGAGTCTAGGGGCCGATTCAGACTCCTATCGGTTTGGAAGGAGTCTAGGGGCCGATTCAGACTCCTATCGGTTTGGAAGGAGTCTAGGGGCCGATTCAGACTCCTATCGGTTTGGAAGTGGGGCCGATTCATACTCCTATCGGTTTGGAAGGAGTCTAGGGGCCGATTCAGACTCCTATCGGTTTGGAAGGAGTCTAGGGGCCGATTCATACTCCTATCGGTTTGGAAGGAGTCTAGGGGCCGATTCATACTCCTATCGGTTTGGAAGGAGTCTAGGGGCCGATTCATACTCCTATCGGTTTGGAAGGAGTCTAGGGGCCGATTCAGACTCCTATCGGTTTGGAAGTGGGGCTTTTTGTGCATCTTCTGAGGGTAAGATCTGGGCGACCCCCCCCCCCCCCCCAAGTAAAGAGATTGCTAGCACTGTAACCGCTTTGGAGGGACGACGTTTTCACTTAGTTTGAAACAGCGAGAGAGAAAAGGATCCAACACTGAAAAACCTCCCATGAATGATTGTTCTCAAGAAGTTGTGCCTAAAAGAAAAACCGTTTATATGTATTTATAGTACATGGTGGACGCTGTATATTTACGGTATTCTGTAAATATAATATATAAATATTATAAATATATTTATCTGAATAGTTTGGATATCAAGAACAGTGTTTATAATAATGGTCGAGAAGTTGCTCCAAAAAATCCTTAACGCTGGTCTCTGTTTCTTAATTGGTTTTGTTTACTAATGTTCTGTCAGTGTCTACGAGGGAGTCCTTGTAAATATTATTTGTTTTCTTTTTATCATGAAAGTGCTTTACATGTTGTCTTTTTTTCCCTGTCAGGATTAAAGAACAAACAATGTTCCAGACTGAGCACTCTAGTGTCATTTGTTTGTTTTTCTCAGAATAGCAGAATCCGTCAGTATGTGTCCCATTAAGACCATAAAAGCCTACTGTACTGTACTGTACTGTACTGTACTGTACTAGAGGTATCGCTCACACAGTACCCCTAGGGTACTGTGGGGTAGGTACCCCTGGGGTACCTACCCTATAGGGGACACAGGGATAACATTTGAGGGTACCTACCCTTGGGGACACGGGGAGAACATGTGAGGGTACCTACCCTAGGGGACACGGGGAGAACATGTGAGGGTACCTACCCTAGGGGACACGGGGAGAACATGTGAGGGTACCTACCCTAGGGGACACGGGGAGGACATGTGAGGGTATCTACCCTAGGGGACACAGGGAGAACATGTGAGGGTACCTACCCTAGGGGACACGGGGAGAACATGTGAGGGTAACTACACTAGGGTACACAGGGGGGAGAACACGTGAGGGTACCTACCCTAGGGGACACGGGGAGAACATGTGAGGGTAACTACACTAGGGGACACGGGGGGGAGAACATGTGAGGGTACCTGCCCTAGGGGACACGGGGAGAACATGTGAGGGTACCTACCCTAGGGGACACAGGGAGAACATGTGAGGGTACCTACTCTAGGGGACACGAGGAGAACATGTGAGGGTACCTACCTTGGGGGACACAGGGAGAACATGTGAGGGTACCTACCCTATAGGGACACGGGGAGAACATGTGAGGGTACCTACCCTAGAGGACACGGGGAGAACATGTGAGGGTACCTACCCTAGGGGACACGGGGAGAACATGTGAGGGTATCTACCCTAGAGGACACGGGGAGAACATGTGAGGGTACCTACCCTAGGGGACACGGGGAGAACATGTGAGGGTACCTACCCTAGGGGACACGGGGAGAACATGTGTGGGTACCTACTACCTACCCTAGAGGACACGGGGAGAACATGTGAGGGTACCTACCCTAGGGGACACGGGGATAACATGTGAGGGTACCTACCCTAGGGGACACGGGGAGAACATGTGAGGGTACCTACCCTAGGGCACACGGGGAGAACATGTGAGGGTACCTACCCTAGGGGACACGGGGAGAACATGTGAGGGTACCTACCCTAGGGGACACGGGGAGAACATGTGAGGGTACCTACCCTAGGGGACACGGGGAGAACATGTGAGGGTACCTACCCTAGGGGACACGGGGAGAACATGTGAGGGTACCTACCCTAGAGGACACGGGGAGAACATGTGAGGGTACCTACCCTAGGGGACACGGGGAGAACATGTGAGGGTATCTACCCTAGAGGACACGGGGAGAACATGTGAGGGTACCTACCCTAGGGGACACGGGGAGAACATGTGAGGGTACCTACCCTAGGGGACACGGGGAGAACATGTGTGGGTACCTACTACCTACCCTAGAGGACACGGGGAGAACATGTGAGGGTACCTACCCTAGGGGACACGGGGATAACATGTGAGGGTACCTACCCTAGGGGACACGGGGAGAACATGTGAGGGTACCTACCCTAGGGCACACGGGGAGAACATGTGAGGGTACCTACCCTAGGGGACACGGGGAGAACATGTGAGGGTACCTACCCTAGGGGACACGGGGAGAACATGTGAGGGTACCTACCCTAGGGGACACGGGGAGAACATGTGAGGGTACCTACCCTAGGGGACACGGGGAGAACATGTGAGGGTACCTACCCTAGGGGACACAGGGAGAACATGCAAACTCCACACAGAAAGGCCTTTTTGCCAACCCCACCTCGGCTATGGGCACTGATGACTGATGATGGAAGCAGCTGTTCTGACATATTGCTCGTAGAACAGCTGAGATATTGTACACAGAATTTAATAATACGATCTGGCGATGAAGTTGAAATGCCATAAAAACACGGCCCAACACGGTAAAAAGCTAAACCAAAGGTCTGTCCACTTTGCCCACAGCAATGACTTGTTTATCTTTCCCCAAATGAGTCTTTGTAAATTCCCCATGTTTACCCCAATTATTAAATACAGCTAAAACAAAGAATATTTTATACATCACATTTTGTAACAACATCTTTTTTTAATCACATTTTTGAGAGAAACTCACATATCATTTATATTTGAATTATCTGTTTAAGTGCTGATGTCAGTTTTGCCCATTGTGGCTTTCAGAGCAACAAATGTACGTGATGGAGTGATTGTCCACTGGTAAACAAAACACACAATAATACAATAAAATAATAATGATGTCCTTTAAGAGGCAAGGAGCCTCTTCCTTTGGCTTCGTTGTTCAACTCCCTGGACCAGACAGTGGCCTTGTGGTTAGAGTGTCCGGGTTCGATCCCCGGCCGGGTCATACCAAAGACTGTAAAAATGGGACCCAATGCCTCCCTGCTTGGCACTCAGCATCAATGGTTGGATTGGGGGGTCAGTCCCTGCTTGGCACTCAGCATCAATGGGTTGGATTGGGGGGTCAGTCCCTGCTTGGCACTCAGCATCAAGGGTTGGATTGGGGGGGTCAGTCCCTGCTTGGCACTCAGCATCAAGGGGTTGGATTGGGGGGTCAGTCCCTGCTTGACACTCAGCATCAATGGGTTGGATTGGGGGGTCAAATCTACTAATCAAATGATTCCCGAGCGCGGCACGGCTGCAGCTCACCGCTCCAAGAGATGGGTCAAATGCGGAGAACAGATTTCACTGCGGTGACGTGTGTGACAAATCGTATGACTTTGACTTTGGATTGCAGCAAATCAAGCAGGATACGTCTTGGTACGCAGGAGTTCCAACCATAGATACACTTGAGATAAGCTTAAATGTAATATTATGGCTGAAAAATGAAAACCAGTCCATAGGCAATGAATAAACAAAAAAAGCCATGTGTCCCTTTTGGAAAAAAAAAGAAAAAGTTTTTGTAAATAATATACGGTCGTTGCTGTTGGGAGGAAACCACCTAACTCCACTTTTTAAAATTTTCTTTTCATAAATCAGTGCTACTGAACACCCTTTACGTCTGTGTGTGTTCGTTAAAACATATTGAACACATTAAATGTGGTAAAAGGCACCTCGGACAAAACCTCTTAACTCCACTGGACCCTCAAACTGTCTGCTAAAGCAGCTAACTCCACCTCCTCTCCCCCTCTCATGCAAGTATATTG
>NC_136810.1:665721-670721 GCF_951216825.1 Electrona antarctica | reverse complement strand
TGCACACACACACACGCATGCACACACAAGCATGGCAATTAAAATACCTGACCTCAAACATTGACATACACATGCTACGAATATAAATATATAAAAAAGACACAACTGAAATGGCAATACTATTTCTAGTTCTGTCTACTAATAATATTAAGGAAATTAAATCACAATCTCTCACCAAAATGAGTCTTGTCCTGGGGAAACCTCCTTCCCAGCACCAGCACCACATTCTTCCTGTTCAGCGTTTCTGTTGTGGAGAAAATAAAAAAATAAAATAATAAAAACATCCCATCAAAAACATGCAATAAGCCGGTCTACTACAGCCGAGAACAGAGGAAGTTACAACAGACAGGAAACCAGCATGATACGGACAGACAATGTCTGAGATTATTTTAAGGCCTTCCTGCTGGGCGGCGGTGGCTCAGCGGTAGAGTGGCCGAATGGCAACCATGAGGTTGCCAGTTCGATCCCTGTGGGCTCCCCCAGTGTTAGTGTCAAAGTGTCCTTGAGCAAGACTCTGAACCCCTGATTGCTCCTGATGTGCAATAGCAATAGTCCAGGAGCAATCAGGGGTTCAGTGTCTTGCTCAAGGACACTTTGACAATAGTCCAGTAGCAATAGTTCAGCACAGGCTAACAGATTTGTTCGATTTTTTTTAGAAAGAGAGAAGTAAGATTTTATTTTTTCCCCCCAATGTTAAAAAAATAGAGAGAGTCAGGTCCCACATCAGACTGAAGTTCAGGCCATTGTAATGTAGCAGTAATATCGTAACCAGTGTTGTTCAAGTTACTTTTAAAAAGTAAAGAGTTATAGTTATAGTTACTTATCTAAAAAAGTAACTAGTTACTTTACTAGTTATTCAATTATGAAAGTAACTACTTTAAGTTACTTTAAAAAATAATAATATAAAAAACGATTTAAAAGAAGGTTTTTTGTTCTGTCGCACAGTAAGAGAAAAGACAACTCCCTCCTAACATTATGAAATGTAGTGGAACAATAAAACATGTTCAGACGTTTTGACAGGCATCTTTATTGTAGCCTCAACTTGCCTTCAAAACAAATGGTGCTGTGCAAATTTGCAATATGAAAAAAAATAATAATAATCAAATAAAAAATGAGTCCATATAGGCCTATCTGCAGTGGTAGAGAGATATTCTAATTCATCAAATGTATTTTTGAGCTCATCTTCCATTTTAGAATATTCACTGTTCAGGTATTTGGAAAATGTATTTCTGCACATTGGCCCTGCTTTCACTAGTATTTTGCTGACCAGTGCTCTGAAAGGAACAGACTCCACCGTTGAGGGGAAGCATTTCATCAACAACATACCTGGCATTGTGGCAATCATTTTGTCAAGTTGACTCTTGGTGACATGCCTCTGTGGCGATTTAAAATCGATCTTTGTCTGTTTTGGTGATGTGAGGCAGCCTAGCTCATGGACTGATTTAAGATGCTTTCTTAGATTTGCATTGCTCTTCTTGGCTGTGGACAATGCTTTCTGTCCGCCACATGATTAGCATTTTCACGGGTCCCGCGGGGATCCGTTAGCATGCAACGGTGTGCAAGGCTAACGCACGGCTAACGTCAGGCACTGTGCTGCGCAGGAGGGACGCAGCAGTAATACTAAAGGAAGTACGGGGAATCGAATCACACACAGCGGGGACACTCCAGGGCATGTTAAAACATTTCCTTGACCCGCAAGTACTCAAATAATGCTTGTATTTCCAACCCACAAAGCATCCGATCTCGCTGTCATCCGCATTTGTAGCGTGTGGTAATAATGTTCGTTCAACCGGCGTTTTCTGTGTATGCGTTACGAGGGTTTGTGTGTCTGTGTTTAGAACTGTTTACCACAGCCATACGAGTAAGACCCTTCCTATCTGAAGGAACTCATTGAACCCCCAGCCTCCACCCGCTCCCTCCGCTCTGGAAATTCTAACACACTCAAAACCACCAAAACAAAACTCCGCACCATGGGGGACCGGGCCTTCTGTTCAGCTGCTCCTCGGCTGTGGAATGCCCTCCCCGACCACCTGAGAGCACCACAATCCGTGGACGCTTTTAAAAGGGGACTTAAGACATTTCTTTTTAACAAGGCATTTGGCCAGCTGGACCATTAGTTGCCCGGTGTACTTTTAAATCCTTTTAGCAGTATACCATGAAATGTGCTTTTTTAGTCATTTTATTTAATCATGCATTATTTTAAGATTATTTTTCTTATTCTTCTTCTTGTTGTAGCACTTTGAGATTTGTTTCAAATGTAAAGTGCGTTATAAATAAAATGTATTATTATTATTATTATTATTAAGACCCGCCCTACTCTGTCAGACTGTCTCTGATTGGCTTACCCTGAAATCTGTCCCTACGTTAGCCAATCAATGACCTCTTCTGTGACGTGCTTTGTTCATCATGTTAGAGTGGTCTCAGAGGCTAGTATGAGAACACAGAGAGTGCTCTCTCAGCACAGAGACGAGACGCGCCTGTATGACAGATAGACTCACGGGCACGGCGCTGCATGGGGAGACTTTTCACTCGGATCACATAAGTTAACATAACGCTATAGCGCGGGTAACGCTCGCACAATAACTATAAGGCCGTTATGGAATGGGGAAATGTAAAGCGTTAGGTTACAAGTTACTGCAAAAAGTAGCGCCGTTAGGTAACGTAACGTGATGTAAGGGCGTTAGTTACAACACTGCTCGTAACTCTTCTATTAGATGGCTCTGGGTTTCTGCCCCTCAATGTCCTAACTCTTCTATTAGATGGCTCTGGGTTTCTGCCCCCTCAATGTCCTAACTCTTCTATTAGATGGCTCTGGGTTTCTGCCCCCTCAATGTCCAAACTCTTCTATTAGATGGCTCTGGGTTTCTGCCCCCTCAATGTCCTAACTCTTCTATTAGATGGCTCTGGGTTTCTGCCCCCTCAATGTCCTAACTCTTCTATTAGATGGCTCTGGGTTTCTGCCCCCTCAATGTCCAAACTCTTCTATTAGATGGCTCTGGGTTTCTGCCCCCTCAATGTCCTAACTCTTCTGACCAACCTGTGAGAGTGGAGCTGAGGATGCAGCGCACCGATTGACAGCTGGGGCCGATGACCTGCAGCGGCTGCAGCTGCTGCTGTTTGGAGACCTCCAGCAGGAGGAGGAAGCCCCCCCTGGTGCCCACCCACAGCGTAGTACCGCCGTGGACCAGCAGGGCCTTGATGGTGGCCCGCCCCCACGCGGAGGCCTCCGTCTCTGCAGGGGCCTCGCTGGGGGCCCCGCGGCCCCTCCTGGACCTCCAGCCTGGGTCCTGTCTGGAGGGGAAGAGAGAGAGAGAGACATTAGATCTTTCGGTGTGTGTGTGTGTGTGTGTGTGTGTGTGTGTGTGCGTGCGTGCGTGTACCTGATGATCGTCCCACAGTCCATGCGGTCCAGCATCTTGTCGCTCCTCCGGTCCCAGACCTCCACCGTCTGCCCCCCCGCTCTGCTGAGGAACAGCAGTTTGTCCACAACCATCCTGGACACACAGGCCTCGGTGCTGCCCCCCCGCTGCTGCCTGGAGGGAGGGGGGGGGGGGGGGGAGCACAAACACACACACACACACACACACGCACGCACGCACGCACGCACAAACGCACGCACACACATGCGCAAGGGAAGCAGTGAAAACCCTATTTAATAAGGTACTGTAGTTCAATAACACAATCAGCGCTGGGATTCCTTCAAAATAGAAGCTTGGGGTGCCGGGAAGACATGGCCGCTTTTACTCTGTAAAGCCCCCCCCCCCCCTTCTGTTGCTTACCTTGCTCTCGTTTCCATAATATCGCTAAATAATCCCTCACGTTCATATTTTGAACGAGAGGCAGGTGAGAAGTCATAAATGAAGAGCTTAGTATATCCATCTGATCAGAACCACAGAGAGCTCCTTAGATCAGGAGAGACGAGGCATTCTTTCTGCAGCGGAAAACTAGGAAGTGACCGGGACCGCTGGTGAACGAAGAGCGAAGAGTACGGTGGCCTTGGAGGACAACTCAAAGAATTTAAAAAAAGGAAAAAAATCAGAATATTCTTCTCTCGTCTGGTATCATTGAAGATGTGCTAGGATGTGTACACACCCTAGGACGTGTACACAAGTCATTGCAACCCGTCGGTTGGATTGCTTATGACGTGTGGACACGTCGGATGGACGGATGTCCAGGTGTGTTACAATAATTATGTCCTCCCATTGACACCTGATAAGAATCATTACTAAATTCACCGATCGCTGTCTGTCGGTGTGTCTGTCCTATTCCGGGTCACCAGTGAAATGCATGTTGGGACGGACACAGATTAATACTGGGACACACTTTTCCGCGTAACAGACCCACACAGGGAAATTCCGCGTAACAGACCCACACGGGGAGAACAACTCGGACGGGGCATGTTAACGTGAACACACGCGCTGTTTCGACACCACACTGAACATCATTTGCTGTTCATATATTCGGGTAAGGACTAGTAAGAATTATTAAACAAATAAATGGTAAATGGTAAATGGTGCATTTATATAGCGCCTTTATCCAAGGCGCTTTACATAGATTGTGCATAAATAGAAAGGCGCAATTCTGGGAAATTGCAATTGTGGTTGCACCGACAATTTCAAGCTTTTTTTAAATATATATCCCACGGGACAACGCTACTAATAATAATGAGAAAGGCACTTTGAAACAGCAGCGTTGGAACGGCCTTCAGAGCATCTTCTGGTCCAGAACTCACTGGAAGATGTGGTTGGGTCTGGTGTCCAGGGTCTTCCACACGTCGTAGTCGGCCGAGAAGGAGAGCACCCTGGAGCCGCACGCCGCCCACACGGCGCTCCGCTCCCCGGAGTGGTGACCACACTGACCCGCCCACACCGCGCCTCTGTCCACAGAGTGACCACACTGACACAGACACATCACGGGCGTGCTGGCGGTGCCCAGGGCCAGCGTTCTGACCGGCCGGCCGTTCTCCTCCTGCAGAAGAAGAGGAAGGAGAAGGAGAAGGA
>NC_136810.1:657376-665521 GCF_951216825.1 Electrona antarctica | reverse complement strand
AAGAAGGAGAAGGAGAAGAAGGAGAGAAGAAGAAGAAGAAGGAGAAGGAAGAAGAAGAAGAAGAAGGAGAAGAGAAGAAGAAGAAGAAGAAGAAGAAGAAGAAGGAGAAGAAGAAGAAGAAGAAGAAGAAGAAGAAGGAGAAGAAGAAGAAGAAGAAGGAGAAGAAGAAGAAGAAGAAGAAGAAGAAGAAGGAGAAGCAAGAAGAAGAAGAAGGAGAAGAAGAAGGAGAAGAAGAAGAAGAAGAAGGAGAAGAAGAAGAAGAAGAAGGAGAAGGAAGAAGAAGGAGAAGAAGAAGAAGAAGAAGGAGAAGAAGAAGAAGAAGAAGAAGGAGAAGACGAAGAAGAGAAGAAGAAGAAGAAGAAGAAGGAGAAGAAGAAGAAAGAAGAAGGAGAAGGAGAAGAAGGAGAAGAAGAAGAAGAAGACAGGAGAAGAAGAAGAAGAAGAAGGAGAGGAAGGAGAAGAAGAAGAAGAAGAAGAAGAAGAAGAAGAAGAAGAATAGAAGAAGAAGAAGGAGAGGAAGGAGAAGGAGAAGAAGAAGAAGGGGAAGAATAAATGATCTTTGGATACGTCCAAATTCATCTTACGATGGTCTCCTGCTCCTGTACTGATATTCATAATGTTTGTTTCTGAACCCCTGGGAAGAATAGCTACTTAACACTTACAGCACCATTGGCCTAGAATATCTACGTCAATTAAAGCTCATTATTTAATAAAACCCTCAACGCCTGTATCTCCTATTCCTGGTCCCAGATGGCATGTTTGGTCAAAACCAGGTTTATTCCACGGCACAGAGCCGACGATGTGGAGCCCTCCACTGCACCGGCTTAGCTCCGTTTGCTACAGAGGACCTGACCACGCACCGTTCAACTTCCTATTTTATGGTCAGTACCGGAAGTCTGGAAATGTGGCTTTTCAAAATGAGAGCTAAACTGGGAAAAATGCTGGCGTGAATTATATCATAATTTGTCAATAAATGCTAGCGCTGTAAGTGTTAACTATGTTTTAACAGCTGTTGTTTTTAAACAAATAACAGCATAGTGCCGATAACAGAGACTTTTAGATGTTATATTTACAGTACAGACCTGTACATGCCTGTCGCAGTCGGCCACCGGCCTACTTGGGAACGATACAACTTGGGAACCTAATGATATACGTTGTCATAGCACCCGTTTTAACTGTCAGAGCCTGACCAGAGCCTTTTGTGGTGGTTCTGGAGAACCGTGGGTCCGACCGACTCGAGTCCGGGCACTGCACTCCCTGTGGGGGGTGTGGAACGCGTGTGTGGAATGTGAAGTCGGTGGGGCGAACGGTTCTCGAGTTACGTGCATTACAACCGTAGACACACGTATGCACGCACGCACGCACACACGTACAGTGTCCTCGTAGACAGTAAGGACTCTACTGTACCTTTAGAACAGTGTCCTCGTAGACAGTAAGGACTCTACTGTACCTTTAGAACAATGTCCTCGTAGACAGTAAGGACTCTACTGTACTCTACTGTACCTTTAGAACAATGTCCTCGTAGACGGTAAGGACTCTACTGTACCTTTAGAACAGTGTCCTCGTAGACAGTAAGGACTCTACTGTACCTTTAGAACAGTGTCCTCGTAGACAGTAAGGACTCTACTGTACTCTACTGTACCTTTAGAACAATGTCCTCGTAGACGGTAAGGACTCCGTCTGCACTCCCAACCAGCAGGTAGCTCCTCCTTTGGCTGAAAGTAGAAAAATGTCCAGGTGAAAGATTTGAACAAACAGGAAGGTAGGAGCGCACACCAGTAGTGGGGAGGTGCTGACCGCGGGAGATAAAACTGACTGAGAAAGGAGAGAGGCCGCACAGCTCGTAGTCACGATGCTAACAATTTTAAATTTTTCCAACGTTTCGGGTGAAAGATTTGAACACGTTGCAAATTGGTACAACAGCAACATGCGGTTAGTTTCTCCACTGGAGTATTGTGGAGGGTATTGATTCGGTGCCTCGTTGAAAGTAGGGACGAACCTCGTTAATGTTTAATTGATAACGATCACCTTATCGATCAGGCTTATCGAGCCTGGTTCATATGGAGCTGGGTTCATATGGAGCTGGGTTCATATGGAGCTGGGTTCATATGGAGCTGGGTTCATATGGAGCTGGGTTCATATAGAGCTGGGTTCATATAGAGCTGGGTTCATATGGAGCTGGGTTCATATGGAGCTGGGTTCATATGGAGCTGGGTTCATATAGAGCTGGGTTCATATGGAGCTGGGTTCATATGGAGCTGGGTTCATATGGAGCTGGGTTCATATGGAGCTGGGTTCATATAGAGCTGGGTTCATATGGAGCTGGGTTCATATGGAGCTGGGTTCATATGGAGCTGGGTTCATATAGAGCTGGGTTCATATGGAGCTGGGTTCATATGGAGCTGGGTTCATATGGAGCTGGGTTCATATGGAGCTGGGTTCATATAGAGACGGGTTCATATGGAGCCGGGTTCATATGGAGCTGGGTTCATATGGAGCTGGGTTCATATGGAGCTGGGTTCATATGGAGCTGGGTTCATATGGAGCTGGGTTCATATGGAGCTGGGTTCATATGGAGCTGGGTTCATATGGAGCTGGGTTCATATGGAGCTGGGTTCATATGGAGCTGGGTTCATATGGAGCTGGGTTCATATGGAGCTGGGTTCATATAGAGCTGGGTTCATATAGAGCTGGGTTCATATGGAGCCGGGTTCATATGGAGCTGGGTTCATATGGAGCTGGGTTCATATGGAGCCGGGTTCATATGGAGCTGGGTTCATATGGAGCTGGGTTCATATGGAGCTGGGTTCATATGGAGCTGGGTTCATATAGAGGAGGGTTCATATAGAGGAGGGTTCATATGGAGCTGGGTTCATATGGAGCCGGGTTCATATGGAGCTGGGTTCATATGGAGCTGGGTTCATATAGAGCTGGGTTCATATAGAGCTGGGTTCATATGGAGCTGGGTTCATATGGAGCTGGGTTCATATGGAGGAGGGTTCATATGGAGCTGGGTTCATATGGAGCTGGGTTCATATGGAGCTGGGTTCATATGGAGGAGGGTTCATATGGAGCTGGGTTCATATGGAGGAGGGTTCATATGGAGCTGGGTCCATATGGAGCTGGGTTCATATGGAGCTGGGTTCATATGGAGCTGGGTTCATATGGAGCTGGGTTCATATGGAGCTGGGTTCATATGGAGCTGGGTTCATATGGAGCTGGGTTCATATGGAGCTGGGTTCATATGGAGCTGGGTCCATATGGAGCTGGGTTCATATGGAGCTGGGTTCATATGGAGCCTGGTTCATATGGAGCTGGGTTCATATGGAGCTGGGTTCATATGGAGCTGGGTTCATATAGAGCTGGGTTCATATGGAGCTGGGTTCATATAGAGCTGGGTTCATATAGAGCTGGGTTCATATAGAGCTGGGTTCATATGGAGCTGGGTTCATATGGAGCTGGGTTCATATGGAGCTGGGTTCATATGGAGCTGGGTTCATATAGAGCTGGGTTCATATAGAGCTGGGTTCATATGGAGCTGGGTTCATATGGAGCCGGGTTCATATGGAGCTGGGTTCATATGGAGCTGGGTTCATATGGAGCTGGGTTCATATAGAGCTGGGTTCATATGGAGCTGGGTTCATATAGAGCTGGGTTCATATAGAGCTGGGTTCATATGGAGCTGGGTTCATATGGAGCTGGGTTCATATGGAGGAGGGTTCATATGGAGCTGGGTTCATATAGAGCTGGGTTCATATAGAGCTGGGTTCATATGGAGCTGGGTTCATATGGAGCTGGGTTCATATGGAGCTGGGTTCATATGGAGCTGGGTTCATATAGAGCTGGGTTCATATGGAGCTGGGTTCATATGGAGCTGGGTTCATATAGAGCTGGGTTCATATGGAGCTGGGTTCATATGGAGCTGGGTTCATATAGAGCTGGGTTCATATGGAGCTGGGTTCATATGGAGCTGGGTTCATATGGAGCTGGGTTCATATGGAGCTGGGTTCATATGGAGCTGGGTTCATATGGAGCTGGGTTCATATGGAGCCGGGTTCATATGGAGCTGGGTTCATATGGAGCTGGGTTCATATGGAGCTGGGTTCATATAGAGCTGGGTTCATATAGAGCTGGGTTCATATGGAGCTGGGTTCATATGGAGCTGGGTTCATATGGAGGAGGGTTCATATGGAGCTGGGTTCATATAGAGCTGGGTTCATATAGAGCTGGGTTCATATGGAGCTGGGTTCATATGGAGCTGGGTTCATATGGAGCTGGGTTCATATGGAGCTGGGTTCATATAGAGCTGGGTTCATATAGAGCTGGGTTCATATGGAGCTGGGTTCATATGGAGCTGGGTTCATATAGAGCTGGGTTCATATAGAGCTGGGTTCATATGGAGCTGGGTTCATATGGAGCTGGGTTCATATGGAGCTGGGTTCATATAGAGCTGGGTTCATATGGAGGAGGGTTCATATGGAGCTGGGTTCATATGGAGCTGGGTTCATATGGAGCTGGGTTCATATAGAGCTGGGTTCATATGGAGCTGGGTTCATATGGAGCTGGGTTCATATGGAGCTGGGTTCATATGGAGCTGGGTTCATATGGAGCTGGGTTCATATGGAGCTGGGTTCATATGGAGCTGGGTTCATATGGAGCTGGGTTCATATGGAGCTGGGTTCATATGGAGGAGGGTTCATATGGAGCTGGGTTCATATGGAGGAGGGTTCATATGGAGCTGGGTTCATATGGAGCTGGGTTCATATGGAGGAGGGTTCATATAGAGCTGGGTTCATATGGAGCTGGGTTCATATGGAGGAGGGTTCATATAGAGCTGGGTTCATATGGAGCTGGGTTCATATGGAGGAGGGTTCATATAGAGCTGGGTTCATATGGAGCTGGGTTCATATGGAGGAGGGTTCATATGGAGCTGGGTTCATATGGAGCTGGGTTCATATAGAGCTGGGTTCATATGGAGGAGGGTTCATATGGAGCTGGGTTCATATGGAGCTGGGTTCATATAGAGCTGGGTTCATATGGAGGAGGGTTCATATAGAGCTGGGTTCATATGGAGCTGGGTTCATATGGAGCTGGGTTCATATAGAGCTGGGTTCATATAGAGCTGGGTTCATATAGAGCTGGGTTCATATGGAGCCTGGTTCATATGGAGCTGGGTTCATATGGAGCTGGGTTCATATGGAGCTGGGTTCATATGGAGCCTGGTTCATATAGAGCTGGGTTCATATGGAGCTGGGTTCA
The DNA here is from genome assembly GCF_951216825.1 of Electrona antarctica. Classification (NCBI taxonomy): domain Eukaryota; kingdom Metazoa; phylum Chordata; class Actinopteri; order Myctophiformes; family Myctophidae; genus Electrona; species Electrona antarctica. The sequence goes on along the minus strand of NC_136810.1, from coordinate 660,262 downwards.
TATGGAGCCGGGTTCATATAGAGCTGGGTTCATATAGAGCTGGGTTCATATGGAGCTGGGTTCATATGGAGCCTGGTTCATATGGAGCTGGGTTCATATGGAGCCTGGTTCATATAGAGCTGGGTTCATATGGAGCTGGGTTCATATGGAGCCTGGTTCATATGGAGCTGGGTTCATATGGAGCTGGGTTCATATAGAGCTGGGTTCATATGGAGCTGGGTTCATATGGAGCTGGGTTCATATGGAGCTGGGTTCATATGGAGGAGGGTTCATATAGAGCTGGGTTCATATGGAGCTGGGTTCATATGGAGCCTGGTTCATATAGAGCTGGGTTCATATGGAGCTGGGTTCATATGGAGCCGGGTTCATATAGAGCTGGGTTCATATAGAGGAGGGTTCATATGGAGCTGGGTTCATATGGAGCCTGGTTCATATAGAGCTGGGTTCATATAGAGGAGGGTTCATATGGAGCTGGGTTCATATGGAGCCTGGTTCATATAGAGCTGGGTTCATATGGAGCTGGGTTCATATGGAGCTGGGTTCATATGGAGCCTGGTTCATATAGAGCTGGGTTCATATGGAGCTGGGTTCATATGGAGCTGGGTTCATATGGAGCCTGGTTCATATAGAGCTGGGTTCATATGGAGCTGGGTTCATATGGAGCTGGGTTCATATGGAGCTGGGTTCATATAGAGCTGGGTTCATATAGAGCTGGGTTCATATGGAGCTGGGTTCATATGGAGCCGGGTTCATATAGAGCTGGGTTCATATAGAGCTGGGTTCATATGGAGCTGGGTTCATATGGAGCTGGGTTCATATGGAGCTGGGTTCATATGGAGCTGGGTTCATATGGAGCCTGGTTCATATGGAGCCTGGTTCATATAGAGCTGGGTTCATATGGAGCTGGGTTCATATGGAGCCGGGTTCATATAGAGCTGGGTTCATATAGAGCTGGGTTCATATAGAGCTGGGTTCATATGGAGCTGGGTTCATATGGAGCTGGGTTCATATGGAGCTGGGTTCATATAGAGCTGGGTTCATATGGAGCTGGGTTCATATGGAGCTGGGTTCATATGGAGCTGGGTTCATATGGAGCTGGGTTCATATGGAGCTGGGTTCATATGGAGCTGGGTTCATATAGAGCTGGGTTCATATGGAGCTGGGTTCATATGGAGCTGGGTTCATATGGAGCTGGGTTCATATGGAGCTGGGTTCATATGGAGCTGGGTTCATATGGAGCTGGGTTCATATGGAGCTGGGTTCATATAGAGCTGGGTTCATATGGAGCTGGGTTCATATGGAGCTGGGTTCATATGGAGCTGGGTTCATATGGAGCTGGGTTCATATGGAGCTGGGTTCATATAGAGCTGGGTTCATATGGAGCTGGGTTCATATGGAGCTGGGTTCATATGGAGCTGGGTTCATATGGAGCTGGGTTCATATGGAGCTGGGTTCATATGGAGCTGGGTTCATATGGAGCTGGGTTCATATGGAGCTGGGTTCATATGGAGCTGGGTTCATATGGAGCTGGGTTCATATGGAGCTGGGTTCATATGGAGCTGGGTTCATATGGAGCTGGGTTCATATGGAGCTGGGTTCATATGGAGCTGGGTTCATATGGAGCTGGGTTCATATGGAGCTGGGTTCATATGGAGCTGGGTTCATATGGAGCTGGGTTCATATAGAGCTGGGTTCATATGGAGCTGGGTTCATATGGAGCTGGGTTCATATGGAGCCGGGTTCATATGGAGCTGGGTTCATATGGAGCTGGGTTCATATGGAGCTGGGTTCATATAGAGCTGGGTTCATATGGAGCTGGGTTCATATGGAGCTGGGTTCATATGGAGCCGGGTTCATATGGAGCTGGGTTCATATGGAGCTGGGTTCATATGGAGCTGGGTTCATATAGAGCTGGGTTCATATGGAGCTGGGTTCATATGGAGCCGGGTTCATATGGAGCTGGGTTCATATGAACCCGGCTGCACTTTATAATATTAAAGAAACTGTTAAAGGTATCTTCAGGGATTTCACGTAACTGGTTAATATGTGTACCGTCCCTTTTAAAGCGTAATATTGTTTCCCCAGACAGCGCTGGTTGGCAGGTATCAATACACTTTTAGACCCACATGTTTGTGCCAGCGTGGATGATTACTTTTTGAGTGGTGCAAACCACTCCAACAACTGGCTTTGTTAGTACCCGTGTGTGTGTGTTTGTGTACCTGTCCCTCAAAAGAATGAGCATGGTTACTATGGTCACTGACATTACGTCAGACCAAAGCTGATCAGGCTATATAAGACCTTGCACCACTCAGTTCACACGGGTGTGATTTTTATTTATTGATCGCCTCTTGCCTTGATTGTTTAAACTTAAACATGACGTCATGGGCCATGCTCGATAACAGGCTTGATAAGCCCAAAGATTATTGATAACGGGTACTCAATAAACCCAAAGATTATTGATACTGGGTACTCAAGAAGAAGAGCGCCCCCTACCTGCGGTGAGGGTAGGTGTTAGAGCGCCCCCTACCTGCGGTGACGGTAGGTCTTATAGCGCCCCCTACCTGCGGTGAGGGTAGGTGTGGAACAGCAGGGAGGTGACGGCGTCGGACACGCCCTGGAGGCGGTGCCATGACGTCGGGTCCTGACTGTTGATGACCAATAAGGAGCCAGACTGAGTGCCGGCCACCAGCCAATCACAGGCCTCGCCCGGGACCCGGGCAGTCACCAGGCACAGGACGGGGCCGCTGTCGATCTCCTGGGCGATGGGATGGGAGGGAACGGGCGTTCAGTAACCAATAAAGAGCCCTTCGCCAAAACCCCGGCCCAAAAGGCGATTGGTCCAATGCCAATCCAAATAGTTTAGCAACCGTTGCTATGCAGGACAAG
>NC_136810.1:594876-654876 GCF_951216825.1 Electrona antarctica | reverse complement strand
GTTTCTACAACATACTGTCCATGTGTAACAGTAACATGTTTATACAACATACTGTCCATGTGTAACAGTAACATGTTTCTACAACATACTGTCCATGTGTAACAGTAACAAACTTCCAAGATCATCGGTGTCTCCATATCTTTTTTTCCCCTTTTTTCACAAATTAACCCTAATTCGTCATACATACAGTCACACAAAAGTGTGACTGTATGTACGGCGAGGCTGCCCCTCTCCATATTATTTCTGACAGATATAACTGAGGGCTGATTCCACCCTTAACTCCCTGCGAAAGCACGGTTGATCTGCAGACTAACAGAGCAGCTACGGTTGATCTGCCGACTAACAGAGCAGCTACGGTTGATCTGCTGACTAACAGAGCAGCTACGGTTGATCTGCCGACTAACAGAGCAGCTACGGTTGATCTGCTGACTAACAGAGCAGCTACGGTTGATCTGCCGACTAACAGAGCAGCTACGGTTGATCTGCTGACTAACAGAGCAGCTACGGTTGATCTGCAGACTAACAGAGCAGCTACAGTTGATCTGCTGACTAACAGAGCAGCTACGGTTGATCTGCTGACTAACAGAGCAGCTACGGTTGATCTGCAGACTAACAGAGCAGCTACAGTTGATCTGCTGACTAACAGAGCAGCTACGGTTGATCTGCTGACTAACAGAGCAGCTACGGTTGATCTGCAGACTAACAGAGCAGCTACAGTTGATCTGCCGACTAACAGAGCAGCTACAGTTGATCTGCTGACTAACAGAGCAGCTACGGTTGATCTGCTGACTAACAGAGCAGCTACGGTTGATCTGCTGACTAACAGAGCAGCTACGGTTGATCTGCTGACTAACAGAGCAGCTACGGTTGATCTGCAGACTAACAGAGCAGCTACAGTTGATCTGCTGACTAACAGAGCAGCTACGGTTGATCTGCTGACTAACAGAGCAGCTACGGTTGATCTGCAGACTAACAGAGCAGCTACAGTTGATCTGCTGACTAACAGAGCAGCTACGGTTGATCTGCTGACTAACAGAGCAGCTACGGTTGATCTGCAGACTAACAGAGCAGCTACAGTTGATCTGCTGACTAACAGAGCAGCTACGGTTGATCTGCTGACTAACAGAGCAGCTACGGTTGATCTGCTGACTAACAGAGCAGCTACGGTTGATCTGCTGACTAACAGAGCAGCTACGGTTGATCTGCTGACTAACAGAGCAGCTACAGTTGATCTGATGACTAACAGAGCAGCTACGGTTGACCTGCTGACTAACAGAGCAGCTACGGTTGACCTGCTGACTAACAGAGCAGCTACGGTTGATCTGCTGACTAACAGAGCAGCTACGGTTGACCTGCAGACTAACAGAGCAGCTACGGTTGATCTGCTGACTAACAGAGCAGCTACAGTTGACCTGCAGACTAACAGAGCAGCTACGGTTGATCTGCAGACTAACAGAGCAGCTACAGTTGATCTGCTGACTAACAGAGCAGCTACGGTTGATCTGCTGACTAACAGAGCAGCTACGGTTGATCTGCTGACTAACAGAGCAGCTACGGTTGATCTGCTGACTAACAGAGCAGCTACAGTTGATCTGCTGACTAACAGAGCAGCTACGGTTGATCTGCTGACTAACAGAGCAGCTACAGTTGATCTGCTGACTAACAGAGCAGCTACGGTTGATCTGCTGACTAACAGAGCAGCTACAGTTGATCTGCTGACTAACAGAGCAGCTACGGTTGATCTGCTGACTAACAGAGCAGCTACGGTTGATCTGCTGACTAACAGAGCAGCTACAGTTGATCTGCTGACTAACAGAGCAGCCCGCTACGTACCTGGACAGACGTGGGCCGGTCCTGAGGACTACGTACCTGGACAGATGTGGGCCGGTACTGAGGACTACGTACCTGGACAGACGTGGGCCGGTCCTGAGGACTACGTACCTGGACAGACGTGGGCCGGTCCTGAGGACTACGTACCTGGACAGACGTGGGCCGGTCCTGAGGACTACGTACCTGGACAGATGTGGGCCGGTACTGAGGACTACGTACCTGGACAGACGTGGGCCGGTCCTGAGGACTCTCCCTCATGCAGTCCTTCATCAGGGCTTGGAAGCCGGGCCAGGGAGAACATCCATAATGCTGGACTGGGTCTGTGGAGGACAGGACACCAACTTTGTCTAGCAGGGGGTGCGGTAAGTTCTCATGAACCCGGTAAAACTTCTGTGTCATTTTAAATTTTTAGCTAAAAATCTGCTATTTTTGAAATCGTGAAAGTTTGTGCAAACATATAATAATATAATGATGTGATCCGCTCCAGGGAACGGTACGCTGCCAAGTGGTCTTACTGCGCAGCCGGGACCATAGTGTGAATCCCCACTAACTCAAATCTTGCTACTGGGGCTTTCTGGAACAAAATATCTTTCAGAAGGGGAGTCGGGCGGCCAAATACATCATTCATCATTTTGGGGGTTGTGGAAATGGAACCGTTTTAACACCACTGATATAGAAACTTTAGTTTTTCAGAAAACGGTTTAGGACTATTTTTTCTACTTATTTCTTCCTAGAAATCAGTCTCTGGTCTTAAAGGGTTAAAGTGGGTGAATACGCAGCGGTATAGGAAGTATTTATTTCCCAAGTAGAAGTACATTTCCCACGCACACGCGCGCACACACACACACACGCACGCACGCACGCACGCACGCACGCACGCACGCACGCACGCACGCACGCACGCACGCACGCACGCACGCACGCACGCACGCACGCACGCACGCACGCACGCACGCACGCACGCACGCACGCACGCACGCACGCACGCACGCACGCACGCACGCACGCACGCACGCACGCACGCACGCACGCACGCACGCACGCACGCACGCACGCACGCACGCACGCACGCACGCACGCACGCACGCACGCACGCACGCACGCACGCACGCACGCACGCACGCACGCACGCACGCACGCACGCACGCACGCACGCACGCACGCACGCACGCACGCACGCACGCACGCACGCACGCACGCACGCGCGCGCGCACACACACACACACACACAGGAACAAACGTTACCGGGCAGTTTCCCGCGGACGGCGACCTCGTCGAACTCGCTGGGGAACTTCATGCCGTCCGAGATGCGTTCTCCGCAGGTCAGGAGGTCGTAGAGGAGCAGGCCGAAGGAGAACACGTCCGCCTGCTGGTTGTAGATGACGTTACCGCGCGCTACCTCTGGGGCGCGGAACCCTGCAACACAATACATGACGTTACCACTGGGGGGCGGAACCCTGCAACACAATACATGACGTTACCACTGGGGGGCGGAACCCTGCAACACAATACATGACGTTACCACTGGGGGGCGGAACCCTGCAACACAATACATGACGTTACCACTGGGGGGCGCTACCTCTGGGGGGAACCCTATAACACAATACATGACGTTACCACTGGGGGGCGGAACCCTGGAACACAATACATGACGTTACTGTGCGCTACCTCTGGGGGGCACCCTAGAGGACAAGGATCAAGGATCTTGTAGATCAGCTATTTTCGGGCTGCAACCCAGCACTCTTTAGCTAGTGGAGATACGACGTACGACATGAACACTACATTCTGTGTTCAAGTTCAGGAGACTTAGGGAAAAAGGTAGGAGAGGAAGGCATTTGCATTCTTCACTGTAGTAAATGCTGCACTCGTGGTCTGGAGAGGACACCTGTTTTACAGACGGGTACTTCTACTTACCAGGTGTTCCCTCAGAGCTGCAGACGCCCATGCTGCAGCAGTACTTACCAGGTGTTCCCTCAGAGCTGCAGACGCCGATGCTGCAGCAGTACTTACCAGGTGTTCCCTCAGAGCTGCGGACGCCCATGCTGCAGCAGTACTTACCAGGTGTTCCCTCAGAGCTGCGGACGCCCATGCTGCAGCAGTACTTACCAGGTGTTCCCTCAGAGCTGCAGACGCCCATGCTGCAGCAGTACTTACCAGGTGTTCCCTCAGAGCTGCGGACGCCCATGCTGCAGCAGTACTTACCAGGTGTTCCCTCAGAGCTGCGGACGCCCATGCTGCAGCAGTACTTACCAGGTGTTCCCTCAGAGCTGCGGACGCCCATGCTGCAGCAGTACTTACCAGGTGTTCCCTCAGAGCTGCAGACGCCCATGCTGCAGCAGTACTTACCAGGTGTTCCCTCAGAGCTGCAGACGCCCATGCTGCAGCAGTACTTACCAGGTGTTCCCTCAGAGCTGCAGACGCCCATGCTGCAGCAGTACTTACCAGGTGTTCCCTCAGAGCTGCGGACGCCCATGCTGCAGCAGTACTTACCAGGTGTTCCCTCAGAGCTGCGGACGCCCATGCTGCAGCAGTACTTACCAGGTGTTCCCTCAGAGCTGCAGACGCCCATGCTGCAGCAGTACTTACCAGGTGTTCCCTCAGAGCTGCAGACGCCCATGCTGCAGCAGTACTTACCAGGTGTTCCCTCAGAGCTGCGGACGCCCATGCTGCAGCAGTACTTACCAGGTGTTCCCTCAGAGCTGCAGACGCCCATGCTGCAGCAGTACTTACCAGGTGTTCCCTCAGAGCTGCGGACGCCCATGCTGCAGCAGTACTTACCAGGTGTTCCCTCAGAGCCCATGCTGCAGCAGTACTTACCAGGTGTTCCCTCAGAGCTGCGGACGCCCATGCTGCAGCAGTACTGGGCGATTCCATAGTCGGACATCTTGGCGATCATCTCAGAGTTGGTCTTCAGGTTGAACAGCAGGACGTTGTGGGGCTTCAGGTCCCGGTAGATGATCATGGACGAGTGCAGGTACCTGGAACGTTGAAATGTCCTCGTTTAAGTAGCTGTTTAACTACCATATAATGTATTAGTAACCATGTTCAAAGTTAATAAATAGTTTATTACTATACTTCAGATTCCTTTCCATTTTTATTAAAGACCTACTGAATGTTTGTTTTTCACACTTTTAGACCATATCCGTGGTCATCATATGGACATAACCTAATAATGGATGCCAAAAAATGGGAAAATTTTAGTTATAAAAGTCCATAAAATCTAATTTGAATTACTTTTTGAACGAAGACGTGCTGCGTGATGACGTGCCGAGGCGCACATGCATATTAATTCATCTTGATTTAATTCACCCGTTAGATTCCCATTGCTGCGTCGTCCTCAATTTACAATTACAATTTAGGCATTTAGCAGACGCTCTTAATCCAGAGCGATTTACATTAAGCAAGAACAAAAGCATGGGAATACATCACATATATAAAAAGCATTTATCAAGAAACATGCGTAAGCCAAGAACGTAGCTAGAACATATCTATATAATGACACTGTACATATAAACTATACATATATACTATACTATGCTGTACATATATACTATGAAGTGCTATGACTACATACAATGCAATTATTGTGCTGTCTACATAACATGCTATAAGTCTGTATCAAATGCTATCTAAGTCTAAAAAGTGCTGTCTAAGGGGGTAGGGTAAGTGCTATGGGCCATGGTGGAGTCTGAAAAGGTGGGTTTTCAGACTACGGCGGAAGATTGGGAGTGATGCTGCAGTTCTGACTGCAACGGGGAGTGCATTCCACAGTTTTGGAGCCAGAAGGGAGAAGAGTTTGGGACGTGTGGAGCGTTGTCCCGGCGTTTTTAGTGAGGGTACTTCCAGCTTCCCTGCATTGGCTGATCTGAGTGTGCGGGAGGGTTTGTAGGGTTCAATCATACTTGCAAGATATGGGGAGCCATGCCTCTGGTTGCTTTGAATGCCAGCATCAGGGTTTTGTATTCTGTGCGGGCAGCGACCGGGAGCCAGTGGAGGGAGCGGAGCAGGGGGGAGACATGTGAGAATGTTGGCTGGTTGAAGACCAAGCGAGCATTTTGGATCAGTTGGAGAGTCCTCCAAACACAGCTGCTTCTGTTTACAGAAATACTCGCGATTATCCATAATGCTCGTGAATCGCCATAATGCTCGCTAATCGCTGTAATATAGTGAATCACCGTGGCCTCCGAGGTGGAAAGCCGGTTACGTCTGTCCTACTCTAGTGCAGGAAAAAACCCTCTAAAAGAGGCTTAGTTTTTGAGGTACCCCTCCCCGAGGTATAACAAAACGGGACAACGTTTTTTCATATCTTTAGGATGTCCCCTTCATGAAATGGATTGTCCCGAGATTTACTTTTACTGCAAAAGTCATGCAATTAATCCATGAAGTGACTCACCACATAGGCAAAAAAACGCCTATCCTAAAAGAGGGAGTTCCAAGTAAATCCTCTGTCATTTTCTACCTGCTGATTGTTTTTACATCATACTTGCACAGATGGTCTACAGGTAGTGTGCCTACATCCCAGAACAATCAGAATGCCAATATCTGGTTCTATTGTGAATCAGCATCCTTTTATATAAGGTATTAAATAGGCGGAAATAGCAAAAAGTTAACTTTTCTGAGCAACATTCACTTGTCCTACTCTTTATCAGGGGTAGAACTAAATGGGACATAGTTTTTTCATATCTTTAGGATGTCCCCTTCATGAAATGGATTGTCCCAAGTTTTACTTTTACTGCAAAAGTCATGAAATTAATCCATGAAGTGACTCACCACATAATGAAAAAACGGCTCAATCATGAAAGTCATTTTCTACCTGCTGCATGGTTGGTTTTATGTCATGCTTGCACAGATGGTCTAGTCAGGTACATCCTAAAGCAACCTAAATGCCAATTTGGTTCTATAGTGAATCAGCAGGCTTTAATATAAGGCCTTATTAGAGGCAGAAATAGCCAAACGCATAGAAACTGCAGTATCAACCATCAATCTATTTACTTTGAATGCAAAAGTCATGCAATTCTTCAATTAACCTTTTGCACCAAAAAAAGTGCATACAGTGACCCCAGTGTCTACAGGTGTCTGTAGACAGTAGTGTCTACCCTACATGAGCAGGGTTTTATTAGCCTGGCTAATAAGCCAGAACGAATCAGCCGCAAACAATTGCCTCTGGCAATTTGAGTCTGGCTTATTAGCCAGGCTAGGGTTTTATAGGCACTCTGGGTTAGAATCATAGGTGTTACACTCAAGAGTACAGGTCTCCGCCAGACCGGGCTGGAAGTCAATCTTAGTCAGGATGGAATATGAAAAATCTGAAAGAACTGTTTCTTTATTGAACAGACGACGGACACACGCGGACGGACAGACAGGGTGAAAAACATAGAGATGCCATGCCTTTCGGCCTGGTGGAGACAATATGTTTTTACCCAGCCACTTCATATTCATATAGAATCTATTATTCTCAGATGGACCTAATATCGCTACACCTGAAAGCATCAAGAATGACACATTATTGATGTTGTATTCTATAGGTCCATATAGCCTAAATGCAGTATGGTTTAATGCTGTAGAATTCACAGCTTTGTGTGTGCCATTCTTTTTTTTTTTTAATAATTTTTATCCCACAATTTTGTAACCCATTTTTCACCCCTGTGTCAATTATCTAATGTGATCCTGGGCTCTACACACCCTCCGCCAACCTAGTCCCCATATATGGGGGACATAGGGAGAGCAACGGACTTGAACTCATGCTTCCTTCATGCCTGAGTGTCCAAGTTGCTCCTTTACACCTGACAGTGGGAGTTTCCCTGGTTGGACGTAGCGCGTGGAAGGAACACGTTATTCCAACCTGGCCAGGGTGAGGCAGTTTAGAGACCAGGATTACTGCATGTTTTTTGTGAGGGTACCTACCCTAGGGGACACGGGGAGAACATGCAAACTCCACACAGAAAGGCCCTTTCGCCAACCCCGCCTCGGGTATGGGCACTGATGACGCGGAGGAGGAAACACGCCGCCAGCACCCACAGCGCCCTGAGTGGGAATCGAACCCAGGACCTTCTAGCTGTGAGGCGACAGCACTACCAACTGTGCCACCGTGCCCCTGTGTGTGCCATTATTAATGAATAATCAACAATCAGCAGCTTATGGAAACCAATTTGGCCCCAGTCAGTCAGTTCCCCCCACAATGCTCAAGATGACATTGAGAATAAGCTGCTGATTGATAAGTAGTACCATAGAAGACGTTAGGCCTCACTCACACCTATACATCTAGCATACAACAATGTTGCCTTATATAACAATATTTTGTCATTCCAGCTGTTTTGAGGCATAGGCTCAAGACAGAAACATCCTTAGATTCCACATGAATGTGAGTAAACTAAAAACATGGCATCAAAATATATTTCCTGTTATTAAGTTTGTATAGGCATTTTACAGTATTAGATCAGGATTAGAACATTTAGAAGTAACTCTTGAAAAGAAAACCGTTAAGATAGATAGATAGATCGATCGATCCACTTATAACCAGTAAGACGCCTGAGGGTGAGAAGCGACCGCGTCATAAAGGGCGAGGTGACGTGCACGCATCCACCTGGGTGACTGCTGGGCGAGCGCTGACGCTTTGGCATGGGGGGTAAGATCAACATATGGAATGAATTCTGTACTGGCCATATATGGAGCATGTCTTGAGTGTACAGGGTTTGATGAGGTCAGATCAACATATGGAATGTCAGAACAGGTCAGCTCCATATAGATCTAAGGGTGGCAGCGGGGGCAGTGTCTTGAGTGTAAAGGGTTTGATGAGGGCCCATGAGCTGGTCCTTAATTTTCAGGCCTGTTGAGAACTCTAGTTTTCGCCGACTGCCGGGCGCGGTTTGAGGTCAGATGTAGAGTTGCTGGCCAATATTGATACATCAGGGATCTCCATATACTGTATGGGCTTAATTGCGACATCAGGTTGTATTTACTATGACATCAGGGATCTCCGATGCCACGTGATGTTATGAGACCTGGGCACCATATATTGGGGCTTTCCCATGTATGGGGATTTAGAGTGTTACACTGACTGACGGACAAAAATGTACGATTTCATAGTAAACGCGACCTGCGGTCACAATAAGGCCTTATATAAACGGTTACTTATTCACAATAGAACCAAATATTGGCATCCTGGGGGCAGAGAGCACTGAGGGGGAAGGTGCCCAACCCCCAGAAAAGGGCACGATTTTGGGGTGGACTTTTTGTGGGGGTCCCTTGTGCCATTTCACATCAGAAATATCCAACTAGGATGTTCCACAATAACTTGGCCTGTGTCATTGGACAGTAAAATAATACATTCTAATTTCCATGTAAACATAAAAATATATAATATTGTGTGTGTGTGTGTGTGTGTGTGTGTGTGTGTGTGTGTGTGTGTGTGTGTGTGTGTGTGTGTGTGTGTGTGTGTGTGTGTGTGTGTGTGTGTGTGTGTGTGTGTGTGTGTGTGTGTCGTGGGGGGTAGGCGTTTCTTTCAGTGGGGATCACTTCATGGATGGATTTAATTACTTTTGCAGTAAAAGTAAAACTTCTGACCATCCATTTCATGAAGAGGACATCTTAAAGATATGAAAAAACAATGTCACATTTTGTTGATAAATAGTAGGACCAAAATTACAAGTGAATGTCAGAAAAGTAAACTTTTTGCTATTTCCGCCTATTTAGGGCCTTATATATAAGGCTGCTGATTCACATTAGAACCAAATATTGGCATTCTGATTGTTCTGGGATGTAGGCACACTACCTGTAGACCATCTGTGCAAGTATGATGTAAAAACAAACAGCAGGTAAAAAATGACAGAGGATTTACTTGGAACTCTCTCTTTCAGATAGGCGTTTTTTATTGCCTATGTGGTGAGTCACTTCATGGATCAATTTTAAGACTTTTGCAGTAAAAGTAAATCTTGGGACAATCCATTTCATGAACGGGACATCCTAAAGATATGAAAAAACTATGTCCCGTTTTGTTATACCTCGGGGAGGGGTATAGTCAACTTTTGGGGCTTTTGTTCCTGCACTACTCCTTTTGTTCAACATTCCCCACGGACAGAGAACCACCCCAGATCCGAGAAACGGTCATAAATGTGATTTATTTTTCACCTGAGTCCGTCAGCGACCTGCAGGGCGATCCTGTGCTGCAGCTTGGTGTTGAGGCTGCCGTTCTCGTGCTCAAACAGAGAGTCCAGGGAGCCGCGAGGAGCCAGCTCCATCACCAGGACCTGGTGGAGAGGGCCGGAGCCGGCCGCCAGCAGGCCCACCAGGCTGGGGTGGTGGAGACGGCCCAACACCGCCAACTCCTGGAGAAAGAGAGAATTACACCAGACTGGGGTGGTGGAAAAGCCCCAACACCGCCAACTCCTGGTGTTTTTTTCATCGACTAAAACTATGCCGAAAAATGTTCGTCGACTGCCTTTTTTCACTGACGAAAACTAAATGGAAACTAAATTATGAAAACTAAGCTACGATGACTAAAACTATGACTAAATATACTGTTGATTTTGTCAACAAATAAAAACTAGACTAAAATGTTAGGAAGGGACTAGCGGACAAAAGATCCAGGATAAGTCATTGTACACTTGGTTGCATGCTGAAAATAGCAGATCTGCAAGCTCACAACGCGTCGCAGTGTGACGCGTTGTGAGCTTGCAGATCAGCTATTTTCAGCAAGTGTAAAATCAGCCATTACGACGGCATCAAAGCCCGACAAAATACATTTCAGTCGACTAAATCCACCGTAGATTTAGTCGACTAAAATCTTATGATAAAACTAGACACTAAGACATTCCAGGTGACTAAAATGTGACTAAAACTATTCAAAAGACTATGACTAAAACTAAAATCTGCTGCCAAAAACAACACTGGTGGAGATGGCCCAACAGCGCCCTCTCCTGGAGAGCTTGTAGATCTGCTATTTTATTTTTAATCTTGAAAATGTGGCGCAAATCTTTGAATATATATTCTTTCCCAGCGAACGTTTTTAACTCGTCATATCTTTGCTTCTTGTTTAATGCAATCAAATAGGACTTTTCTGTGTGGATGTCTGGGCTGTCGAGGCCAGAAAGTAGTTTTTTGCCACTCAGTAGGCATTCCTGCATAACTTCCTGGTTTGATGATGATGTCACGCGCATACCCTCTATTACATATAATAAGCCTATCTCACAGAATTTCCCCGCCCCCCTAAATACGCCCCCTTTCGGGGTTAGTGGTGATAGCGTGACGTCATTCCATAGACGCTACATGTTAACAGAGGTAATTTAAGAAGTCTACAACTTTTGTTTTCTCAAGGTAAGGTTTGTTCTATCTGTTCGAGCTGATTTACCATCTTGTTTGCTTCATAATAATATTGGTCTGTCACATTTTTACATTAGAAAATGTACTTAGATTCTCCAGAGAAAAAAACGTGTAAATGCTAATGTTAAATGACACCACTATTTACCGGAAGTGGGCGTGGAAAGCGGGCTGTGAGATAGGCCTATTGTTGGGGTCCTTGACATGAAGCAGTGAGGTCTCACTGTATGAGTTTAGGTGCCCTTGAGCATTGGCACTAAATCTAATCTGGTCTCAGGTCTCACTGTATGAGTGTAGGTGCCCTTGAGCATGGCACTAAATCTGGTCTCAGGTCACACTGTATGAGTTTAGGTGCCCTTGAGCATGGCACTAAATCACTGTATGAGTGTAGGTGCCCTTGAGCATGGCACTAAATCCCTATGAGCTCAAGTGGAACATTCTCCATCTGAGACTTTCAGTTCGGAAATGTATAGGTGAAAAAACAACTAATTTCCCTCTCGGCAAACATTCCCAAAACGTTCATGGTCCAAAGATCTTTACACTCAATCCTAGCGACTACATACTAGATTAGAATAATACAAGCAGAGCAGCATCAGTACCTGTCGAAGCAGCCTGTGGATGTAAAGTTAGATACATACTAGATTAGAATCTACAAGCAGAGCAGCATCAGTACCTGTCGAAGCAGCCTGTGGACAACAAGCTCAGACGCGTGCTTGTTGAATATCTTCACAGCGACCTCTTCATCTTTGTACACGCCTCGATAGACGGTCCCAAACCCACCGTCACCTGTGAACCGCACACACACACACACACACACACACACACACACACACACACACACACACACACACACACACACACACACACACACACACACACACACACACACACACACACACACACACACACACACACACACACACACACACACACACACACTGAATTACTGCTTTCTTTCACAATACGAAAACACTAACGAGCAGGGATGGAGCTCGTTAATGTTTATTGATAACGATGGCCTTATTGGTCAGGCTTAACGAGCCGGGTTCTTATTGTGCTCTTATTGTGTTCTTATGGAGACCACTACACTGTCAAGCATGTTCTATTCATTTGTGGAAAGACGGGAGACGACAATACATTCTGAACAGAACCAGAATCTTTTGGCCAGTTGTGACTGACCAGCATCTAACATTTAACAACCCATTTAGGCCTGACATTTTTTTTCGCTCTGAAAGAATATATATTCAAAGATTTGTGCCGCATTTTTACGATTTATCTAAAATAGCAGATCTACAAGCTCGTAGCGCGCCACTCGGTGGCGCGCTATGAGCTTGTAGATCTGCTATTTTTCAATAGCTAAAGTATAACATAATGCTTAAAACACCAAAAGGGGTTCCCGTCCAAAATGGGTTAAGGAAGGTGACAAGGGTCATCTAACAGGAAGGAAATTGACCTCGTTTAAATTTACTTTTTGAAATTGATTTTCCAAATAACATTGAAGAAACAGTTAACTGCTTAATGTGTGTACTGTCAATTTACATTTAAAGCTTAATGTTGTTTCCCCGGGCAGCGCTGGTTGGCAGGTACCAATACACCTTTAGACACCTTTAGACCTGGTTGGCAGGTACCAATACACCTTTAGACACCTTTAGACCTGGTTGGCAGGTACCAATACACCTTTAGACACCTTTAGACCTGGTTGGCAGGTACCAATACACCTTTAGACACCTTTAGACCTGGTTGGCAGGTACCAATACACCTTTAGACACCTTTAGACCTGGTTGGCAGGTACCAATACACCTTTAGACACCTTTAGACCTGGTTGGCAGGTACCAATACACCTTTAGACACCTTTAGACCTGGTTGGCAGGTACCAATACACCTTTAGACACCTTTAGACCTGGTTGGCAGGTACCAATACACCTTTAGACACCTTTAGACCTGGTTGGCAGGTACCAATACACCTTTAGACACCTTTAGACCTGGTTGGCAGGTACCAATACACCTTTAGACACCTTTAGACCTGGTTGGCAGGTACCAATACACCTTTAGACTGGTTGGCAGGTACCAATACACCTTTAGACCATTAGATTTATTTATTGATCGCCTCTTGCCTCGATTGTTTAAACATGACGTCATGGGTCACTATGCTTGATAGCAGGCTTGATAAGCCTAAAGCTTATTGATACCGGGTACTGGATAAACCCAAAGCTTATTGATACCGGGTACTCGATAAGCCCAAAGCTTATTGATACCGGGTACTGGATAAGCCCAAAGCTTATTGATACCGGGTACTCGATAAGCCCAAAGCTTATTGATACCGGGTACTGGATAAGCCCAAAGCTTATTGATACCGGGTACTGGATAAGCCCAAAGCTTATTGATACCGGGTACTCGATAAGCCCAAAGCTTATTGATACCGGGTACTGGATAAGCCCAAAGCTTATTGATACCGGGTACTCGATGAGGTTATCGGGTTTTTCCAGGTATGGGGTTTCGGGCTCCATCCCTACAGACAGATGGTTGGGGCTCCATCCCTACAGACAGATGGTTTTGGGCTCCATCCCTACACAGGAGACAGATGGTTTGGGGTCCATCCCTACACAGGAGACAGATGGTTGGGGGCTCCATCCCTACACATGAGACAGATGGTTTGGGGTCCATCCCTACACATGAGACAGATGGTTTGGGCTCCATCCCTACACATGAGACAGATGGTTTGGGGCTCCATCCCTACACATGAGACAGATGGTTTGGGGCTCCATCCCTACACATGAGACAGATGGTTTGGGGTCCATCCCTACACATGAGACAGATGGTTTGGGCTCCATCCCTACACATGAGACAGATGGTTTGGGGCTCCATCCCTACACATGAGACAGATGGTTTGGGCTCCATCCCTACACATGAGACAGATGGTTTGGGCTCCATCCCTACACATGAGACAGATGGTTTGGGGCTCCATCCCTACACATGAGACAGATGGTTTGGGGTCCATCCCTACACATGAGACAGATGGTTTGGGGTCCATCCCTACAGACAGATGGTTTGGGGTCCATCCCTATAGACAGATGGTTTGGGGTCCATCCCTACACATGAGACAGATGGTTTGGGGGTCCATCCCTACAGACAGATGGTTTGGGGTCCATCCCTACACATGAGACAGATGGTTTGGGGTCCATCCCTACACAGGAGACAGATGGTTTGGGGTCCATCCCTACAGACAGATGGTTTGGGCTCCATCCCTACAGACAGATGGTTTGGGGTCCATCCCTACACATGAGACAGATGGTTTGGGCTCCATCCCTACAGACAGATGGTTTGGGGTCCATCCCTACACATGGGACAGATGGTTGGGGGTCCATCCCTACACATGGGACAGATGGTTTGGGCTCCATCCCTACAGACAGATGGTTTGGGGTCCATCCCTACACATGGGACAGATGGTTGGGGGTCCATCCCTACAGACAGATGGTTTGGGCTCCATCCCTACACATGAGACAGATGGTTTGGGGTCCATCCCTACACATGAGACAGATGGTTTGGGGTCCATCCCTACACATGAGACAGATGGTTTGGGGTCCATCCCTACACATGAGACAGATGGTTGGGGGTCCATCCCTACACATGAGACAGATGGTTTGGGGTCCATCCCTACACATGAGACAGATGGTTGGGGGTCCATCCCTACACATGAGACAGATGGTTTGGGGTCCATCCCTACACATGAGACAGATGGTTGGGGGTCCATCCCTACACATGAGACAGATGGTTTGGGGTCCATCCCTACACATGAGACAGATGGTTGGGGGTCCATCCCTACACATGAGACAGATGGTTTGGGGCTCCATCCCTACACATGAGACAGATGGTTTGGGCTCCATCCCTACACATGAGACAGATGGTTTGGGGCTCCATCCCTACACATGAGACAGATGGTTTGGGCTCCATCCCTACACATGAGACAGATGGTTTGGGGTCCATCCCTACACATGAGACAGATGGTTTGGGGTCCGTCCCTACACATGAGACAGATGGTTTGGGGTCCATCCCTACACATGAGACAGATGGTTTGGGGTCCATCCCTACACATGAGACAGATGGTTTGGGCTCCATCCCTACACATGAGACAGATGGTTTGGGGTCCATCCCTACACATGAGACAGATGGTTTGGGGTCCATCCCTACACATGAGACAGATGGTTGGGGGTCCATCCCTACAGACAGATGGTTTGGGGGTCCATCCCTACACATGAGACAGATGGTTTGGGGTCCATCCCTACACATGAGACAGATGGTTGGGGGTCCATCCCTACACATGAGACAGATGGTTTGGGGTCCATCCCTACACATGAGACAGATGGTTGGGGGTCCATCCCTACACATGAGACAGATGGTTTGGGGTCCATCCCTACACATGAGACAGATGGTTGGGGGTCCATCCCTACACATGAGACAGATGGTTTGGGGCTCCATCCCTACACATGAGACAGATGGTTTGGGCTCCATCCCTACACATGAGACAGATGGTTTGGGGCTCCATCCCTACACATGAGACAGATGGTTTGGGCTCCATCCCTACACATGAGACAGATGGTTTGGGGTCCATCCCTACACATGAGACAGATGGTTTGGGGTCCGTCCCTACACATGAGACAGATGGTTTGGGGTCCATCCCTACACATGAGACAGATGGTTTGGGGTCCATCCCTACACATGAGACAGATGGTTTGGGCTCCATCCCTACACATGAGACAGATGGTTTGGGGTCCATCCCTACACATGAGACAGATGGTTTGGGGTCCATCCCTACACACGAGACAGATGGTTTGGGGCTCCATCCCTACACATGAGACAGATGGTTTGGGGGTCCATCCCTACACATGAGACAGATGGTTTGGGGGTCCATCCCTACACATGAGACAGATGGTTTGGGGCTCCATCCCTACACATGAGACAGATGGTTTGGGGGTCCATCCCTACACATGAGACAGATGGTTTGGGGTCCATCCCTACACATGAGACAGATGGTTTGGGGGTCCATCCCTACACATGAGACAGATGGTTTGGGGGTCCATCCCTACACATGAGACAGATGGTTTGGGGCTCCATCCCTACAGACAGATGGTTTGGGGCTCCATCCCTACAGACAGATGGTTTGGGGCTCCATCCCTACAGACAGATGGTTTGGGGCTCCATCCCTACAGACAGATGGTTTGGGGCTCCATCCCTACAGACAGATGGTTTGGGGCTCCATCCCTACAGACAGATGGTTTGGGGCTCCATCCCTACAGACAGATGGTTTGGGGTCCATCCCTACAGACAGATGGTTTGGGGTCCATCCCTACACATGAGACAGATGGTTTGGGGCTCCATCCCTACAGACAGATGGTTTGGGGTCCATCCCTACACATGAGACAGATGGTTTGGGGCTCCATCCCTACAGACAGATGGTTTGGGGTCCATCCCTACACATGAGACAGATGGTTTGGGCTCCATCCCTACAGACAGATGGTTTGGGGTCCATCCCTACACATGGGACAGATGGTTTGGGGTCCATCCCTACACATGAGACAGATGGTTTGGGGGTCCATCCCTACACATGAGACAGATGGTTTGGGGTCCATCCCTACAGACAGATGGTTTGGGGTCCATCCCTACACATGGGACAGATGGTTTGGGGTCCATCCCTACACATGAGACAGATGGTTTGGGCTCCATCCCTACAGACAGATGGTTTGGGGTCCATCCCTACACATGAGACAGATGGTTTGGGGTCCATCCCTACAGACAGATGGTTTGGGGTCCATCCCTACACATGAGACAGATGGTTTGGGGTCCATCCCTACACATGAGACAGATGGTTTGGGGCTCCATCCCTACAGACAGATGGTTTGGGGTCCATCTCTACACATGAGACAGATGGTTTGGGGGTCCGTCCCTACACATGAGACAGATGGTTTGGGGGTCCGTCCCTACAGACAGATGGTTTGGGGTCCATCTCTACACATGAGACAGATGGTTTGGGGGTCCGTCCCTACACATGAGACAGATGGTTTGGGGGTCCGTCCCTACAGACAGATGGTTTGGGGTCCATCCCTACACATGAGACAGATGGTTTGGGGTCCATCCCTACACATGGGACAGATGGTTTGGGGGTCCATCCCTACACATGAGACAGATGGTTTGGGCTCCATCCCTACACATGGGACAGATGGTTTGGGGGTCCATCCCTACACATGGGACAGATGGTTTGGGGTCCATCCCTACACATGAGACAGATGGTTTGGGGTCCATCCCTACACATGAGACAGATGGTTTGGGCTCCATCCCTACAGACAGATGGTTTGGGGTCCATCCCTACACATGAGACAGATGGTTTGGGGTCCATCCCTACACATGAGACAGATGGTTTGGGCTCCATCCCTACAGACAGATGGTTTGGGGTCCATCCCTACACATGGGACAGATGGTTTGGGGCTCCATCCCTACACATGAGACAGATGGTTTGGGGTCCATCCCTACACATGAGACAGATGGTTTGGGGTCCATCCCTACACATGAGACAGATGGTTTGGGGCTCCATCCCTACACATGAGACAGATGGTTTGGGGTCCATCCCTACAGACAGATGGTTTGGGGTCCATCCCTACACATGGGACAGATGGTTTGGGGCTCCATCCCTACACATGAGACAGATGGTTTGGGGTCCATCCCTACACATGAGACAGATGGTTTGGGGTCCATCCCTACACATGAGACAGATGGTTTGGGGCTCCATCCCTACACATGAGACAGATGGTTTGGGGTCCATCCCTACAGACAGATGGTTTGGGGTCCATCCCTACACATGAGACAGATGGTTTGGGGCTCCATCCCTACACATGAGACAGATGGTTTGGGGCTCCATCCCTACACATGGGACAGATGGTTTGGGGTCCATCCCTACACATGAGACAGATGGTTTGGGGGTCCATCCCTACACATGAGACAGATGGTTTGGGGTCCATCCCTACACATGAGACAGATGGTTTGGGGCTCCATCCCTACAGACAGATGGTTTGGGGTCCATCCCTACACATGAGACAGATGGTTTGGGGTCCATCCCTACACATGAGACAGATGGTTTGGGGCTCCATCCCTACAGACAGATGGTTTGGGGTCCATCCCTACACATGAGACAGATGGTTTGGGGCTCCATCCCTACACATGAGACAGATGGTTTGGGGCTCCATCCCTACAGACAGATGGTTTGGGGTCCATCTCTACACATGAGACAGATGGTTTGGGGGTCCGTCCCTACACATGAGACAGATGGTTTGGGGGTCCGTCCCTACAGACAGATGGTTTGGGGTCCATCCCTACACATGAGACAGATGGTTTGGGGGTCCATCCCTACAGACAGATGGTTTGGGCTCCATCCCTACACATGAGACAGATGGTTTGGGGGTCCATCCCTACACATGAGACAGATGGTTTGGGGCTCCATCCCTACACATGAGACAGATGGTTTGGGGGTCCATCCCTACACATGAGACAGATGGTTTGGGGTCCATCCCTACAGACAGATGGTTTGGGCTCCATCCCTACACATGGGACAGATGGTTTGGGGTCCATCCCTATAGACAGATGGTTTGGGGTCCATCCCTACACATGAGACAGATGGTTTGGGCTCCATCCCTACAGACAGATGGTTTGGGCTCCATCCCTACACATGAGACAGATGGTTTGGGGTCCATCCCTACAGACAGATGGTTTGGGGTCCATCCCTACACATGGGACAGATGGTTTGGGGTCCATCCCTACACATGGGACAGATGGTTTGGGCTCCATCCCTACACATGAGACAGATGGTTTGGGCTCCATCCCTACACATGAGACAGATGGTTTGGGCTCCATCCCTACAGACAGATGGTTTGGGCTCCATCCCTACAGACAGATGGTTTGGGGTCCATCCCTACACATGGGACAGATGGTTTGGGGTCCGTCACTACACATGGGACAGATGAACCTACTAGGCCTGCTTTGGAGTCTGGAAATACTCAGGATAGGGACAATAATGTAACGGTGCCTTGAAGGATAAATACGCCAGGAAGAATAATTCACGAAACCTCCCGTACCCAAGAGGTTTTCCTTGGAGAGGTCCATGTGCAGCTCCTGGCTGTCCAGGATGATGCCAGCGGGCTGGTCACTGAGGATGAGGTCAGGGGCCATCTGGGAGATGGGCAGTGTACAGCGGGGGTCGTCTGGGTTGACCAGCAGGCAATCTACAAGGAGATGACGCAATGCACGAAGAAACCGTGAATAAATATCCATTTTAGACCTGAGGCCAATTAAAAAAATGTCTTCTAAATCCTAACAGTTTTCTGAAAAACCTCATGTTTCTATGTCAGTGGTGCTCAACCTTTTTTATGTCAAGGACCC
The DNA here is from genome assembly GCF_951216825.1 of Electrona antarctica. NCBI lineage: Eukaryota > Metazoa > Chordata > Actinopteri > Myctophiformes > Myctophidae > Electrona > Electrona antarctica. The sequence continues at coordinate 635,307 of NC_136810.1, read as the reverse complement.
CCAGAATTATCTGTAATTAGCCGCCGACCCCCATCTGGAAATGTGTTGTTCCAGGGACCCCCTCCAGAAGCAAATGTTTGAGTTAAAAATGTTCGTCTCTGAAAGAATATTATATTCAAAGATTTGCGCCACATTTTCATGATTTTTCTAAAATAGCAGACCTACAAGCTCGTAGCACGCCACTCAGTGGCACGCTACGAGTTTGTAGATCTGCTATTTTTCAATAGCTAAATTATAACATAATGTTTACAACACCAAATGGGGTTCCCACCCAAAATGGGTTAAAAAAAACCTATATCTATATGTCAGTGGTGCTCAACCCTTTTCATGTCAAGGACCCCCAGAACTATCTGCATTTGGCCGCGGACCCCCCATAACTCGTCAGGTGAAATATGATACCATAGATACAGTACATATAGGCCTACTGGAGAAATACATCCTTAATCCTGACAGAGTAGCTGTCATTCTAACGGAGCTATAGGCGTTTCGACGACACACTCCACAGACCTTGATCGATGTGTTTAAAGAGGTCCTCCAACAGAATCCTGCTCCACTCCTGGCCGTCCTCGAAGCTGTACAGAGCCCACTTCTTGAGCAGCGCCTCCCCGGAGCCGTGCATGTCCGTGTTGAGGAGGCCAGGGAACCACTCCTCTAGCAGGGAGTCGATGTGGTCCACCACCTGACCCAGGAGCATCCTCCCTGGAGGGGGAGAGAGGGGAGAGAGCATTACCTCCTGACCCAGGAGCATCCTCCCTGGAGGGGAGAGAGCATTACCACCTGACCCAGGAGCATCCTCCCTGGAGGGGGAGAGAGGGGAGAGAGCATTACCTCCTGACCCAGGAGCATCCTACCTGGTGGGGAGAGAGCATTACCTCCTGACCCAGGAGCATCCTCCCTGGAGGGGAGAGAGCATTACCACCTGACCCAGGAGCATCCTCCCTGGAGGGGAGAGAGAGGGGAGAGAGCATCACCTCCTGACCCAGGAGCATCCTCCCTGGTGGGGAGAGAGCATTACCTCCTGACCCAGGAGCATCCTCCCTGGAGGGGGGGGAGGGGAGAGAGCATTACCTCCTGACCCAGGAGCATCCTCCCTGGAGGGGAGAGAGAGGAGAGAGCATTACCTCCTGACCCAGGAGCATCCTCCCTGGAGGGGAGAGAGCATTACCTCCTGACCCAGGAGCATCCTCCCTGGAGGGGGGAGAGCATTACCTCCTGACCCAGGAGCATCCTCCCTGGAGGGGAGAGAGCATTACCTCCTGACCCAGGAGCATCCTCCCTGGAGGGGAGAGAGCATTACCTCCTGACCCAGGAGCATCCTCCCTGGAGGGGAGAGAGCATTACCTCCTGACCCAGGAGCATCCTCCCTGGAGGGGGGGGAGGGGAGAGAGCATTACCTCCTGACCCAGGAGCATCCTCCCTGGAGGGGAGAGAGCATTACCTCCTGACCCAGGAGCATCCTCCCTGGAGGGGAGAGAGGGGAGAGAGCATTACCTCCTGACCCAGGAGCATCCTCCCTGGAGGGGAGAGAGCATTACCTCCTGACCCAGGAGCATCCTCCCTGGAGGGGAGAGAGAGGAGAGAGCATTACCTCCTGACCCAGGAGCATCCTCCCTGGAGGGGAGAGAGCATTACCTCCTGACCCAGGAGCATCCTCCCTGGAGGGGAGAGAGCATTACCTCCTGACCCAGGAGCATCCTCCCTGGAGGGGAGAGAGCATTACCTCCTGACCCAGGAGCATCCTCTCTGGAGGGGAGAGAGAGGAGAGCATTACCACCTGACCCAGGAGCATCCTCCCTGGAGGGGAGAGAGAGGAGAGAGAGCATTACCTCCTGACCCAGGAGCATCCTCCCTGGAGGGGAGAGAGCATTACCTCCTGACCCAGGAGCATCCTCCCTGGAGGGGAGAGAGGGGAGAGAGCATTACCTCCTGACCCAGGAGCATCCTCCCTGGAGGGGAGAGAGGGGAGAGAGCATTACCTCCTGACCCAGGAGCATCCTCCCTGGAGGGGAGAGAGGGGAGAGAGCATTACCTCCTGACCCAGGAGCATCCTCCCTGGAGGGGAGAGAGGGGAGAGAGCATTACCTCCTGACCCAGGAGCATCCTCCCTGGAGGGGAGAGAGGGGAGAGAGCATTACCACCTGACCCAGGAGCATCCTCCCTGGAGGGGAGAGAGAGGGGAGAGAGCATTGCCACCTGACCCAGGAGCATCCTCCCTGGTGGGGAGAGAGGGGAGAGAGCATTACCACCTGACCCAGGAGCATCCTCCCTGGAGGGGAGAGAGGGGAGAGAGCATTACCACCTGACCCAGGAGCATCCTCCCTGGAGGGGAGAGAGGGGAGAGAGCATTACCACCTGACCCAGGAGCATCCTCCCTGGAGGGGAGAGAGAGGGGAGAGTCAAGCATTCAACCAAGCCATGTAATGAACAGATCCAGCGGTAGCGGTGTTCTCCCCGTACCTTTCCGTGAGCACGGCACAGTGATCCTCACTGTGCTAGCAGGGTTGTCCTCTATGGAGGCAGCAGGGTTGTCCTCTATGGAGGCAGCAGGGTTGTCCTCTATGGAGGCAGCCTCCACCAGGCAGTAGGCCTCTGGAGACCAGCTCAGGTACACACCAGTACTCCAGTACTGTCGGATGGGTCGCAGGACCCTCTCTGCATGGGGAACAGAACAGCACAGACACATTCTAGTAACCAAATGAACCCCAGCATCCCTGTTCTGGGGGACATTTTGTCACTCCCCTTCTCCGCTCTCCCTCCATTGGCTCCCGGTCGCTGCCCGCACAGAGTACAAAACTCTGATGCTGGCATTCAAAGCAACCAAAGGTATGGCTCCCCCATATCTTGCAAGTCTGATTGCACCCTACAAACTCTCCCGTGCACTCAGATCAGTCGACGCAGGGAAGCTAGAAGTACCTTCACTAAAAACACCGGGACAACGCTCCACACGTCCCAAACTCTGCTCCCTTCTGGCTCCAAAACTATGGAATGAACTTCCCATAGCATTCAGAACTACAGACTCACTCCCAATCTAAACTATGGAATGAACTTCCCATTGCAGTCAGAACTACATACTCACTCCCAATCTAAACTATGGAATGAACTTCCCATTGCAGTCAGAACTACAGACTCACTCCCAATCTAAACTATGGAATGAACTTCCCATAGCATTCAGAACTACAGACTCACTCCCAATCTAAACTATGGAATGAACTTCCCATTGCAGTCAGAACTACAGACTCACTCCCAATCTAAACTATGGAATGAACTTCCCATTACAGTCAGAACTACAGACTCACTCCCAATCTAAACTATGGAATGAACTTCCCATTGCAGTCAGAACTACAGACTCACTCCCAATCTAAACTATGGAATGAACTTCCCATTACAGTCAGAACTACAGACTCACTCCCAATCTAAACTATGGAATGAACTTCCCATTGCAGTCAGAACTACAGACTCACTCCCAATCTAAACTATGGAATGAACTTCCCATTGCAGTCAGAACTACAGACTCACTCCCAATCTAAACTATGGAATGAACTTCCCATTGCAGTCAGAACTACAGACTCACTCCCAATCTAAACTATGGAATGAACTTCCCATTACAGTCAGAACTACAGACTCACTCCCAATCTAAACTATGGAATGAACTTCCCATTGCAGTCAGAACTACAGACTCACTCCCAATCTAAACTATGGAATGAACTTCCCATTGCAGTCAGAACTACAGACTCACTCCCAATCTAAACTATGGAATGAACTTCCCATTGCAGTCAGAACTACAGACTCACTCCCAATCTAAACTATGGAATGAACTTCCCATTACAGTCAGAACTACAGACTCACTCCCAATCTAAACTATGGAATGAACTTCCCATTGCAGTCAGAACTACAGACTCACTCCCAATCTAAACTATGGAATGAACTTCCCATTGCAGTCAGAACTACAGACTCACTCCCAATCTAAACTATGGAATGAACTTCCCATTGCAGTCAGAACTACAGACTCACTCCCAATCTAAACTATGGAATGAACTTCCCATTGCAGTCAGAACTACAGACTCACTCCCAATCTAAACTATGGAATGAACTTCCCATTGCAGTCAGAACTACAGACTCACTCCCAATCTAAACTATGGAATGAACTTCCCATTGCAGTCAGAACTACAGACTCACTCCCAATCTAAACTATGGAATGAACTTCCCATTGCAGTCAGAACTACAGACTCACTCCCAATCTAAACTATGGAATGAACTTCCCATTGCAGTCAGAACTACAGACTCACTCCCAATCTAAACTATGGAATGAACTTCCCATTGCAGTCAGAACTACAGACTCACTCCCAATCTAAACTATGGAATGAACTTCCCATTGCAGTCAGAACTACAGACTCACTCCCAATCTAAACTATGGAATGAACTTCCCATTGCAGTCAGAACTACAGACTCACTCCCAATCTTCCACCGCAGTCTGAAAACCCACCTCTTCAGACTCCATCTTAGCCCGTAGCACTTGCCCTAGTACTTGCCCTAGTACTTGCCCTAGTACTTGCCCTAGCCTCGACCTCCTACAGGCTCTTATGTAACTGAAATAGCACTTTATGTAGACATAGCACTCTATATGTTTTTTTTTGTTCTTGCTTACTGTAAGTAAATGCATAATAAAGCAATAAGCCACTCGAGACCCCCAGTTTACCGTGGGTTTTACAATGGGTGAGAGGTGTGGTGAGACACGAGCACAGCAGCGAGGGTCTCCAACCCTCTCACCCATTGTAAAGTCCACTGTAAGCTGGGGGCCTCGAGTGGCTTATTGCTTTTCTAAAACGGTTACAAACATATAGCAATATTAACCTAATAAAAACTATTACATTCACAAAAGTAGCTACGCTTTGCGCCACCAGAGGGCGCAACGCTTCCTTGTTTGTAGTCAGCCAGTGTGATGGGGGAATAGGAGGCGCTTGATGTATTTTCGAGGCCGCCCGGAGCCACACATTCACAGTCATATTAATGAGCGTGGGCGGTGCTTAGACGCCCGCACGGCATGGGCTTGTAAGGCAATCAAGCGCTCCCCTTCCCCAGTACAGCTACAGAGCTGCAGGATCAGCTGGGAATGATATAAAGTGATTGAAGGTGTGGATTATCGGTGAAATTTACAACGGTCACGTGACGGTAACACCTCACCTCGTCCACAGAGCAGGTAGGGCGACACCTCCAGCAGACGGTTGATCTGTCGGGACCAGTAGCCCATGGGGAAGTACGGCATCTCGTATTCACGCACGATGACCTCAGAGTTCTCACAGTGAGGCAGCTCGATCAGCGGCCTGTCCCGGGACAGACTGGGGGAGAGAGAGAGAGAGAGAGACATCAGGACAGACTGGGGGAAGAGAGAGAGAGAGAGAGATCAGTGGCCTGTCCCGGGACAGACTGGGGGGAGGAGAGAGAGAGAGAGATCAGTGGCCTGTCCCAGGACAGACTGGGGGAGGAGAGAGAGAGAGAGAGAGAGAGAGATCAGCGGCCTGTCCCGAGACAGACTGGGGGGGGGGGGGGGGGGGGGGGGGGAGAGAGAGAGATCAGTGGCCTGTCCCAAGACAGACTGGGGGAGGAGAGAGAGAGAGAGATCAGTGGCCTGTCCCAAGACAGACTGGGGGAGGAGAGAGAGAGAGAGATCAGTGGCCTGTCCCAGGACAGACTGGGGGAGAGAGAGAGAGAGAGAGAGAGAGAGAGAGAGAGAGAGAGATCAGCGGCCTGTCCCAGGACAGACTGGGGGAGGAGAGAGAGAGAGAGAGAGATCAGTGGCCTGTCCCAGGACAGACTGGGGGAGGAGAGAGAGAGAGAGAGAGATCAGTGGCCTGTCCCAGGACAGACTGGGGGAGGAGAGAGAGAGAGAGAGAGATCAGTGGCCTGTCCCAGGACAGACTGGGGGAGGAGAGAGAGAGAGAGAGAGATCAGCGGCCTGTCCCAGGACAGACTGGGGGAGGAGAGAGAGAGAGAGATCAGTGGCCTGTCCCAGGACAGACTGGGGGAGGAGAGAGAGAGAGAGAGAGATCAGCGGCCTGTCCCAGGACAGACTGGGGGAGGAGAGAGAGAGAGAGAGAGATCAGCGGCCTGTCCCAGGACAGACTGGGGGAGGAGAGAGAGAGAGAGAGAGATCAGCGGCCTGTCCCAGGACAGACTGGGGGAGGAGAGAGAGAGAGAGATCAGTGGCCTGTCCCAGGACAGACTGGGGGAGGAGAGAGAGAGAGAGATCAGTGGCCTGTCCCAGGACAGACTGGGGGGAGAGAGAGAGAGAGAGATCAGCGGCCTGTCCCAGGACAGACTGGGGGAGGAGAGAGAGAGAGAGATCAGTGGCCTGTCCCAGGACAGACTGGGGGAGGAGAGAGAGAGAGAGATCAGTGGCCTGTCCCAGGACAGACTGGGGGGAGAGAGAGAGAGAGAGATCAGCGGCCTGTCCCAGGACAGACTGGGGGGAGAGAGAGAGAGAGATCAGCGGCCTGTCCCAGGACAGACTGGGGGAGGAGAGAGAGAGAGAGATCAGTGGCCTGTCCCAGGACAGACTGGGGGAGGAGAGAGAGAGAGAGATCAGTGGCCTGTCCCAGGACAGACTGGGGGAGGAGAGAGAGAGAGAGATCAGCGGCCTGTCCCAGGACAGACTGGGGGAGGAGAGAGAGAGAGAGAGAGACATCAGGACAGACTGGGGGAGGAGAGAGAGAGAGAGAGAGATCAGTGGCCTGTCCCGGGACAGACTGGGGGAGGAGAGAGAGAGAGAGAGAGAGAGACATCAGGACAGACTGGGGGAGGAGAGAGAGAGAGAGAGAGATCAGTGGCCTGTCCCGAGACAGACTGGGGGAGGAGAGAGAGAGAGAGAGAGATCAGCGGCCTGTCCCAGGACAGACTGGGGGAAGGAGAGAGAGAGAGAGATCAGTGGCCTGTCCCAGGACAGACTGGGGGAAGGAGAGAGAGAGAGAGATCAGCGGCCTGTCCCAGGACAGACTGGGGGAGGAGAGAGAGAGAGAGATCAGTGGCCTGTCCCAGGACAGACTGGGGGAAGGAGAGAGAGAGAGAGATCAGCGGCCTGTCCCAGGACAGACTGGGGGAGGAGAGAGAGAGAGAGATCAGTGGCCTGTCCCAGGACAGACTGGGGGAAGGAGAGAGAGAGAGAGATCAGCGGCCTGTCCCAGGACAGACTGGGGGAGGAGAGAGAGAGAGAGAGAGAGATCAGCGGCCTGTCCCAGGACAGACTGGGGGAGGAGAGAGAGAGAGAGAGAGAGATCAGCGGCCTGTCCCGAGACAGACTGGGGGAAGGAGAGAGAGAGAGAGATCAGCGGCCTGTCCCAGGACAGACTGGGGGAGGAGAGAGAGAGAGAGAGAGAGATCAGCGGCCTGTCCCAGGACAGACTGGGGGGAGGAGAGAGAGAGAGAGAGAGAGATCAGTGGCCTGTCCCAGGACAGACTGGGGGGAGGAGAGAGAGAGAGAGAGAGAGATCAGCGGCCTGTCCCAGGACAGACTGGGGGAAGGAGAGAGAGAGAGAGAGATCAGTGGCCTGTCCCAGGACAGACTGGGGGAGGAGAGAGAGAGAGAGAGATCAGTGGCCTGTCCCAGGACAGACTGGGGGAGGAGAGAGAGAGAGAGATGCTGTCCCAGGACAGACTGGGGGGAGGAGAGAGAGAGAGAGATCAGCGGCCTGTCCCAGGACAGACTGGGGGGAGGAGAGAGGGGAGCAAATGTAACGCACGCCTATATATCCAAACGCTGATAGGGTTGTGCCCGGACCCGCCCTGCAGCACCGTTTAATGCAATTTATTTGTGCCTGATATTAAGTATTTTTGTTGAATTACAGTCAACAGTATATCCATGACATAAGCAAGCAGCACGCTATAGCAGACAATACACTAGTTCCTTCTTTCAATCATTTTATTAAAAATTGCTACATTTACTAAGAATTGCGTTCCCATAGACTAGAATTTTTCATTTCATTTCTTTATTTTTATTTTTTTTACCATTAAAGCTGCTATGAGCAATAATGTCAAAATTTGAATGACGTTTTTTTATTTCTTTGGTATTCAGACAGCCAGCAATGGGTAGAACGCTCCCAACAAATGTAGTCTCTGTGAAACATCTCCGCGATCTGCATTCAAAGATGTTCCTATTCACTGGTTGATTTGCCTGTCTGCTTCCTGATTGGTTAGTTATTGCGACTAGGTTTTTTTTCAACCAATGTCAAAGCTTCTAAGAACATCTTTGAATGCAGATCGCGGCCCCTTGATGTGTCACAGAGACTACATTTTATTTGGGAGCGTTCTACCCATTGCTGGCTGTCAGAATACCAAAAAAACCTGTCATGATTTAGAAGACATTTGTAGAATCTGTTCTCAATGGGTGAGAAAGAGAGAAATGGGTTAATATTAAAGCTATATTACCTGCTAGGGATCAGCAGCTGGTCGTCCTCAGGTCATAAAGGGTTAATATTAAAGGGATATACCGTATATTTACCTGCTAGGTATCAGCAGCTGGTCGTCCCCAGGTCCTAAAGGGTTAATATTAACCCTATATTACCTGCTAGGTATCAGCAGCTGGTCGTCCCCAGGTCCTAAAGGGTTAATATTAACCCTATATTACCTGCTAGGTATCAGCAGCTGGTCGTCCTCAGGTCATAATGGGTTAATATTAAAGCTATAATACCTGCTAGGTATCAGCAGCTGGTCGTCCCCAGGTCCTAAAGGGTTAATATTAAAGCTATATTACCTGCTAGGGATCAGCAGCTGGTCGTCCTCGGGTCATAATGGGTTAATATTAAAGCTATATTACCTGCTAGGGATCAGCAGCTGGTCGTCCCCCAACGGCAACGCCACCTGGAACTTCTCCAGCAGCTTGAAGAACTGGGTCATGTGACTCTGGGGGAAACACTTGCTCTCCAACAGGAAGCGTTCCACGGCCGCGCGCTGCACCACCCCTTTGGGGTGCTCCCATTGGCCGGAGTTGGTCAACACCAGTTTCTACACAGACAGGAAGAACGTAGTCACCATTACTACCACAGACAGGAAGAACGTAGTCACCATTACTACCACAGACAGGAAGAACGTAGTCACCATTACTACCACAGACAGGAAGAACGTAGTCACCATTACTACCACAGACAGGAAGAACGGAGTCACCATTACTACCACAGACAGGAAGAACGTAGTCACCATTACTACCACAGACAGGAAGAACGTAGTCACCATTACTACCACAGACAGGAAGAACGGAGTCACCATTACTACCACAGACAGGAAGAACGTAGTCACCATTACTACCACAGACAGGAAGAACGTAGTCACCATTACTACCACAGACAGGAAGAACGTAGTCACCATTACTACCACAGACAGGAAGAACGGAGTCACCATTACTACCACAGACAGGAAGAACGTAGTCACCATTACTACCACAGACAGGAAGAACGTAGTCACCATTACTACCACAGACAGGAAGAACGTAGTCACCATTACTACCACAGACAGGAAGAACGTAGTCACCATTACTACCACAGACAGGAAGAACGGAGTCACCATTACTACCACAGACAGGAAGAACGTAGTCACCATTACTACCACAGACAGGAAGAACGTAGTCACCATTACTACCACAGACAGGAAGAACGTAGTCACCATTACTACCACAGACAGGAAGAACGGAGTCACCATTACTACCACAGACAGGAAGAACGTAGTCACCATTACAACACAGACAGGAAGAACGTAGTCACCATTACTACCACAGACAGGAAGAACGTAGTCACCATTACAACACAGACAGGAAGAACGTAGTCACCATTACAACACAGACAGGAAGAACGTAGTCACCATTACAACACAGACAGGAAGAACGTAGTCACCATTACAACACAGACAGGAAGAACGTAGTCACCATTACAACACAGACAGGAAGAACGTAGTCACCATTACTACCACAGACAGGAAGAACGTAGTCACCATTACTACCACAGACAGGAAGAACGTAGTCACCATTACTACCACAGACAGGAAGAACGTAGTCACCATTACAGACAGGAAGAACGTAGTCACCATTACTACCACAGACAGGAAGAACGTAGTCACCATTACACAGACAGGAAGAACGTAGTCACCATTACAAGACAGGAAGAACGTAGTCACCATTACACAGACAGGAAGAACGTAGTCACCATTACTACCACAGACAGGAAGAACGTAGTCACCATTACTACCACAGACAGGAAGAACGTAGTCACCATTACTACCACAGACAGGAAGAACGTAGTCACCATTACACAGACAGGAAGAACGTAGTCACCATTACAGACAGGAAGAACGTAGTCACCATTACAGACAGGAAGAACGTAGTCACCATTACAGACAGGAAGAACGTAGTCACCATTACAGACAGGAAGAACGTAGTCACCATTACAGACAGGAAGAACGTAGTCACCATTACAACAGACAGGAAGAACGTAGTCACCATTACAAGTTCTACACAGACAGGAAGAACGTAGTCACCATTACAAGTTTAAAGGTGTAGTGAAACGGAAATGGTGGACATTTATTGTGAAGTTTCAAGTTGAAACACCGCTATGAAGTTTCTGAACCAATCAGAGCGTCGCATCCCTTCAGGGGATGGGACGGTAGCTAGGGGCCGTAGCTATGCTGCTGCTATGCTACGCAGGACAGCGTGTGGATGTTATAGTCGGCCAGCTTTACCAGTTTACTCTTATGTGGCTTATTTCTACCCTATAATGTTTTCAGATACATTTTTTAGCGTGATGATTAAGTTGAAACCGAGTAATACACTCCCTGGATGTTATCTTGAATGGGAATAAAAACGGAAGATGTTTGTAATCAGTAGCAGCTGTGCAGCCTGTGCTGGACGGATGCGGAGATATGGGGAATTAAACGGGTGAGCTTCATTTTTATTGGCTTTTATCGATGTTGGCCTCGACACGTCATCACGCAGCACCTTTTTGTTTTCAGGAAGTAATACAAAATATATTTTTATGGACGTTTGATATAAAAACACACACAAATGAGAATTTTCTCGTTTTTTTGGCATCCATTGTTAGGTATGCCCATATGATGACCACGGATATGGTCTAAAAGTGTGAAAAACGTATTTTTCATTTCACTACACCTTTAAGTTACCATTTAGACATGATCAGACCTGTCAGATGACGTTGTGTATTACAGACAGGAAACAGGAAGTGGTCATACCTGTGAGATGACGTTGCAGAGCCACTGGGGGTGGATGAAGTAGAGGTCGTGGAGCTGCAGGGCGGGGTCGTCATAGTGGAACAGAACACCTGCAGAGACACACCGCACGTTTACTGGACATAACACCTGCAGAGACACACCGCACGTTTACTGGACATACGCACGCACGCACGCACGCACGCACGCACGCACGCACGCACGCACGCACGCACGCACGCACGAAAGCACGCACGAAAGCACGCACGCACGAAAGCACGCACGCACGCACGCACGCACGCACGCACGCACGCACGCACGCACGCACGCACGCACGCACGCATTTTTGATCAGGTGGGGAGTGGTGCTCGTTTGAACCACGGCTAGAAGGCTGTTTCAACCAATCAGATTGCTTCCTATAATTTAATATTCATATTACATTTCAACTTCGAGCGCTAAATATCGAGCCCTAATATGATTGTTCCCAACCACCCGGTCGGTTCACCATGTTCTCCGTCATCTCACCAGCTTCACTGAGGAAGTGGACGGCGTGCGGGAGCTCGTCCTGGTCCAGCTGCAGCTGGCTGTCCTGGATCAGCTGCAGCATCTGGAGGTGTGTGAGGACGGGGAACTGAGGAGGAACCCTGGCTCTCTCCTGGAGGACCCGACGCTCCAGCTCCACGTAGCTGTCTGGGACCAGCTGACCCATCACGGCCTGACCCTGGATCTGGACGCAGGGCAGAGAGAAGAGGTTGATGCTGTGATGTGGTCAGCTGTCTGGGACCAGCTGACCCATCACAGCCTGACCCTGGGTCTGGACGCAGGGCATCACAGCCTGACCCTGGGTCTGGACGCAGGGCATCACAGCCTGACCCTGGGTCTGGACGCAGGGCATCACAGCCTGACCCTGGGTCTGGACGCAGGGCATCACAGCCTGACCCTGGGTCTGGACGCAGGGCATCACAGCCTGACCCTGGGTCTGGACGCAGGGCATCACAGCCTGACCCTGGGTCTGGACGCAGGGCATCACAGCCTGACCCTGGGTCTGGACGCAGGGCATCACAGCCTGACCCTGGGTCTGGACGCAGGGCATCACAGCCTGACCCTGGGTCTGGACGCAGGGCAGAGAGAAGTGGTTGATGCTGTGATGTGGTCAGCTGTCTGGAACCAGCTGACCCATCACAGCCTGACCCTGGGTCTGGACACAGGGCATCACAGCCTGACCCTGGGTCTGGACACAGGGCAGAGAGAAGAGGTTGATGCTGGGATGGATCAGCTGTCTGGAACCAGCTGACCTATCACAGCCTGACCCTGGGTCTGGTCGCAGGGCAGAGAGAAGAGGTTGATGCTGGGATGAGTCAGCTGTCTGGAACCAGCTGACCCATCACAGCCTGACCCTGGGTCTGGACGCATGGCAGAGAAAGAGGTTGATGCTGTGATGTGGTCAGCTGTCTGGAACCAGCTGACCCATCACAGCCCGACCCTGGGTCTGGACGCAGGGCAGAGACCTGACCCTGGGTCTGGACGCAGGGCAGAGACCTGACCCTGGGTCTGGACTCAGGGCAGAGACCTGACCCTGGGTCTGGACGCAGGGCAGAGACCTGACCCTGGGTCTGGACGCAGGGCAGATACCTGACCCTGGGTCTGGACGCAGGGCAGATACCTGACCCTGGGTCTGGACGCAGGGCAGATACCTGACCCTGGGTCTGGACGCAGGGCAGATACCTGACCCTGGGTCTGGACGCAGGGCAGATACCTGACCCTGGGTCTGGACGCAGGGCAGAGACCTGACCCTGGGTCTGGACGCAGGGCAGAGACCTGACCCTGGGTCTGGACGCAGGGCAGAGACCTGACCCTGGGTCTGGACGCAGGGCAGATACCTGACCCTGGGTCTGGACGCAGGGCAGAGACCTGACCCTGGGTCTGGACGCAGGGCAGATACCTGACCCTGGGTCTGGACGCAGGGCGGGGGGGCAAGGCAGAGAGAAGAGCCAGTGGTGATTCCGTCGACTAAAACTAAGGCGACATTTTTTTCGTCGACTACCTATTTTTTCACTGACGAAAACGAAATGGAAACTAAATGAAAACTAAGCTATGATGACTAGAACTAAGACTAAATATATTGACAATTTCGTCAACAAATAAAAACTAGACTAAAATGTTAGGAAGGGACTAGTCACTAGTCCCTTCCTAACATTTTAGTCTAGTTTTTTATTTAAATTACTTATACTTGATCTCTTGTCCACTAGTGGACAAGAGATCATCCTCTCACCTTGAAGGCGGTGACCTCACCTTGAAGGCTGTGACCTCACCTTGAAGGCAGTGACCTCACCTTGAAGGCGGTGACCTCGCGGGCGATGCTCTTGCGTAGCCTGGCCAGAGTGTCGTTGGAGTCGTCGGTGGCGTCCACCGCGTGGTGGTCTCTGATGGCGGGGAAGGCCTGGTGGTTGAGCAGCTCGTCTCTGATCCTGGAGAGACAGGCCTGGAGCTGGGGGTCCTCGGCCACGTCACTGTGGGTCCCCACTAGGAGGACGGGGCACAGAGGAGCCGCCGCCTAGGGCAGCACATACAGAAAGACACAGTTACCACACTGTGGGTCCCCACCAGGAGGACGGGGCACAGAGGAGCGGCCGCCTAGGGCAGCAGATATAGAGAAGACAGAGTTAGAGTCACTGTGGGTCCCCACCAGGAGGACGGGGCACAGATGGGCTGCTGCCTAGGGCAGCACATATAGGGAGACACAGTTACCACACTGTGGGTCCCCACTAGGAGGACGGGGCACAGAGGAGCCGCCGCCTAGGGCAGCAGATATAGAGAAGACACAGTTAGAGTCACTGTGGGCCCCCACTAGGAGGACGGGGCACAGAGGAGCCGCCGCCTAGGGCAGCACATACAGAAAGACACAGTTACCACACTGTGGGCCCCCACCAGGAGGACAGGGCACAGAGGGGCCGCCGCCTAGGGCAGCAGATATAGAGAAGACAGAGTTAGAGTCACTGTGGGCCCCCACTAGGAGGACGGGGCACAGAGGAGCGGCCGCCTAGGGCAGCAGATATAGAGAAGACAGAGTTAGAGTCACTGTGGGCCCCCACTAGGAGGACGGGGCACAGAGGAGCCGCCGCCTAGGGCAGCAGATATAGAGAAGACAGAGTTAGAGTCACTGTGGGCCCCCACTAGGAGGACGGGGCACAGAGGAGCCGCCGCCTAGGGCAGCAGATATAGAGAAGACAGAGTTAGAGTCACTGTGGGCCCCCACTAGGAGGACGGGGCACAGATGGGCTGCTGCCTAGGGCAGCACATATAGGGAGACACAGTTACCACACTGTGGGTCCCCACTAGGAGGACGGGGCACAGAGGAGCCGCCGCCTAGGGCAGCAGATATAGAGAAGACACAGTTAGAGTCACTGTGGGCCCCCACTAGGAGGACGGGGCACAGAGGAGCCGCCGCCTAGGGCAGCAGATATAGAGAAGACACAGTTAGAGTCACTGTGGGCCCCCACTAGGAGGACGGGGCACAGAGGAGCCGCCGCCTAGGGCAGCACATACAGAAAGACACAGTTACCACACTGTGGGCCCCCACCAGGAGGACAGGGCACAGAGGGGCCGCCGCCTAGGGCAGCAGATATAGAGAAGACAGAGTTAGAGTCACTGTGGGCCCCCACTAGGAGGACGGGGCACAGAGGAGCCGCCGCCTAGGGCAGCAGATATAGAGAAGACAGAGTTAGAGTCACTGTGGGTCCCCACTAGGAGGACGGGGCACAGAGGAGCGGCCGCCTAGGGCAGCAGATATAGAGAAGACAGAGTTAGAGTCACTGTGGGCCCCCACTAGGAGGACGGGGCACAGAGGAGCGGCCGCCTAGGGCAGCAGATATAGAGAAGACAGAGTTAGAGTCACTGTGGGCCCCCACTAGGAGGACGGGGCACAGAGGAGCCGCCGCCTAGGGCAGCAGATATAGAGAAGACAGAGTTAGAGTCACTGTGGGCCCCCACTAGGAGGACGGGGCACAGAGGAGCCGCCGCCTAGGGCAGCAGATATAGAGAAGACAGAGTTAGAGTCACTGTGGGCCCCCACTAGGAGGACGGGGCACAGAGGAGCCGCCGCCTAGGGCAGCAGATATAGAGAAGACAGAGTTAGAGTCACTGTGGGCCCCCACTAGGAGGACGGGGCACAGAGGAGCCGCCGCCTAGGGCAGCAGATATAGAGAAGACAGAGGTAGAGTCACTGTGGGCCCCCACTAGGAGGACGGGGCACAGAGGAGCGGCCGCCTAGGGCAGCAGATATAGAAAAGACAGAGTTAGAGTCACTGTGGGCCCCCACCAGGAGGACGGGGCACAGAGGAGCCGCCGCCTAGGGCAGCAGATATAGAGAAGACAGAGTTAGAGTCACTGTGGGCCCCCACTAGGAGGACGGGGCACAGAGGAGCGGCCGCCTAGGGCAGCAGATATAGAGAAGACAGAGTTAGAGTCACTGTGGGCCCCCACTAGGAGGACGGGGCACAGAGGAGCCGCCGCCTAGGGCAGCAGATATAGAGAAGACAGAGTTAGAGTCACTGTGGGCCCCCACTAGGAGGACGGGGCACAGAGGAGCGGCCGCCTAGGGCAGCAGATATAGAGAAGACAGAGTTAGAGTCACTGTGGGTCCCCACTAGGAGGACGGGGCACAGAGGAGCAGCCACCTAGGGCAGCACATATAGAGAAGACACAGTTACCACACTGTGGGTCCCCACCAGGAGGACGGGGCACAGAGGAGCCGCTGCCTAGGGCAGCAGATATAGAGAAGACACAGTTACCACACTGTGGGCCCCACTAGGAGGACGGGGTACAGAGGAGCCGCTGCCTAGGGCAGCAGATATAGAGAAGACAGAGTTAAAGTCACTGTGGGCCCCCACTAGGAGGACGGGGCACAGAGGAGCGGCCACCTAGGGCAGCAGATATAGAGAAGACAGAGTTACCACACTGTGGGCCCCCACTAGGAGGACGGGGCACAGAGGAGCGGCCGCCTATCATGGAAACAATCTATAAGAACCTGATAGAGGGAATCCTGACTTTTAACATGGCAATCGGAATGTTAAAAGGTAGAAGCAAGCTGCAGCGAATAGTGAACGTAGCCTCAAAAATCATTGAGAAGAGGCAGAAACAATTAAGTTGTATCTACAAGGAAGTTCTTCGAGAGAAAAAAAGCTGTCAAGATAGCAAACGACCTCCTATCATCCACTCTGCAGGGAGTTCCAACTACTTCCCTCTGGTAGACGGTACAAAAGTACCTAAAGCTAACCGTAACATCTTCAAAAATCCCTTCATTCCTAATGCCATCAAGGCACTAAATGATACCATGTCTGGCTACATTTGTTTTTTATTTAATTTTCCACTGTTGTCCTGCATTTTTGCCATGAAAAATAATTGTGTAAGTGTTGTTGCCGTTTGTTTTTTACTGTTGTTGAGACCGAAGACAAATCTCCACACGTGGACAATAAATTAAACTAACTAACTAACTAACTAACTAACTAGCACCACACTAGAGAGACGCGTTGTGAGCTTGTAGATCAGCTATTTTCAGCAAGGAACACGTTGTACGACGAAGAATAAATCAGGCATCACTGGCACTGCCCATTGCCCACTGGCACTGCCCACTGGCACTGCGCTTCACTCACTGGGAGGGAGATGTATTTTGTTGGCCGTTCGGGTTGATATGGACACATAACCTCCTTGACGCTGTCTGTCTGCGTGACATGATGGTCATGCAGTTGCGCGCTGCGCACTCCAGTGAAATTGTACGGCTGAGA
Source organism: Electrona antarctica (assembly GCF_951216825.1). Lineage (NCBI taxonomy): Eukaryota > Metazoa > Chordata > Actinopteri > Myctophiformes > Myctophidae > Electrona > Electrona antarctica. The sequence goes on along the minus strand of NC_136810.1, from coordinate 618,325 downwards.
AAGATGAGTTAATTAGTGTCGGATAATAAGGACTTATTGGTGGGGTTTCCGCTAGATATTAAGGCCTGTTTGGGGGGTGTTTTAGCGCCGGGGATTTCACCTGGAAGGCTCTATGGAAACACTCGTGTTCACAAACGTGTAATAATGTTACCTTGATGTTAAACAGCCATGGTTTCAGGGTATAAATGTTACCTTGATGTTGAACAGCAAGGGCTTCAGGGTATAAATGTTACCTTAATGTTGAACAGCCAGTGTTTCAGGGTATAAATGTTACCTTAATGTTGAACAGCCATGGTTTCAGGGTGTACATTACATTACATTACATTACATTACAGTCATTTAGCAGACGCTTTTATCCAAAGCGACTTACAATAAGTGTATTCAACATAGGTAGGGAACAAAAACTACTAATCACCAGAAGTCTTTAGTGCATTTTCTGCAAAAACAAGCAACCAAGAGTATACCTAGCGCTAAGGTAAAAGTGCAATATATCAGCTACCTATTTCCTTAAACAGATGAGACAAAATAGCTAAATCAAATGAGCATGAGCTAAAACAATTAAGTGTATCGACTAAACAAGATCCAATAAACAATACAACAATAGAAAACAAGCGTTCGTACAACTAGTTAACAACAAGTAGGTCAGGCAGAGAGGAAGGGTAGTGTTTCCTGAAGAGGTGGGTTTTCAACCTGCGGCGAAATATGGGCAGTGACTCTGCTGTCCTAACATCAGTGGGGAGTTCATTCCACCACTGTGGGGCCAGAACAGAAAAGAGTCGTGACCGTGTGGATCGGCCAGAAGGACCCTTGAGTGACGAGGCAATCAGTCGCCCCGAGGTGGCAGACCGAAGTGGTCGGGCAGGGGTGTAGGCATCGACCATAGCCCGGAGGTAGGAAGGAGCTGTTCCTTTCACTGCCCTATAGGCTAACACCAGGGTTTTGAACTGGATGCGGGCCGCTACGGGGAGCCAGTGTAGAGAACGGAGAAGGATGGTTGTGTGGGAGAACTTGGGGCGGTTGAACACCAGACGAGCCGCAGCTTTCTGAACAAGCTCCAGAGGTCTGATGGCAGATGCCGGAGCACCAGCAAGGAGGGAGTTGCAGTAGTCCAGGCGGGAGATGACGAGAGCCTGGATGAGCACCTGGGCTGCCTTCTCCGTGAGGAAGGGGCGAATCCTCCTGATGTTGTAGAGGAGGAATCTGCAGGACCTTGTCACTGATGCGATGTTTGCCGAGAACGTCAGTTGATCGTCCAGGGTCACACCCAGATTTTTCGCAGTCCGAGTTGAGGTCACCACAGCATTATCAATGGTGATGGCCATGTCTCGGTGCGGACAGCCCTTCCCCGGGAGGAACATCAGCTCGGTCTTGTCCAGGTTGAGCTTCAGGTGGTTTGTCGACATCCACGCCGAGATGTCAGCCAGACAAGCAGCAATGCGTGCCTCCACTTGGGTATCAGAGGGGGGGAATGAGAGGATCAGCTGGGTGTCATCGGCATAGCAGTGGTAGGAAAAGCCATGGGAGTGGATGACAGCACCCAGAGATGTACCCAGAGATGTACCCAGAGATGTACATGTTACCTTAATGTTGAACAGCCATGGTTTCAGGGTGTAAATGTTACCTTGATGTTGAACAGCAAGGGTTTCAGGGTGTAAATGTTACCTTACTGTTGAACAGCCAGGGTTTCAGGGTATAAATGTTACCTTGATGTTGAACAGCAAGGGTTTCAGGGTATAAATGTTACCTTAATGTTGAACAGCCAGGGTTTCAGGGTATAAATGTTACCTTGATGTTGAACAGCCAGGGTTTCAGGGCGTCCACCTGGCTGGCTCCCTTGCTGAGGTCATAAACCACCAGGTACAGAGCTCTGGGAGAGAGGAAGTGGGGGTGGGAGCCGCGGAACTCCTCTCCACCTGGACACACATTAAGATCATTAATAATAATGATACTAATACTAATACTAATACTGATACTAATACTAATAATACTAATATTGGAGAGAGGAAGTGAGGATGGAGCCACTGAACTCTTCTCCACCTGGACACACATTAAGATCATTAATAATAATGATACTAATACTAATACTAATACTAATAATACTAATATTGGAGAGAGGAAGTGAGGATGGAGCCACTGAACTCTTCTCCACCTTGTAATGTACAGAATACAGATTCTCAGACAAACTGCATTCATTACAGCTGTGGTGTGGCCAGCAGATGGCAGTGTAGTACAGCACACACTAGTGCAGCCACATGCAATACACAGTATACTCCTGAGCATGTGCACAACACACACGCACATGTGCACGCACACGCGCACACACAAACACGCGCACACACACACGCACACGCACACACAAACACATTCCAGAAAGGTCTTCTGGGACGAGAGCTTCAAATAAACCTTCCTAACTGAGAAGTGTAATCGTCCGTCCTGCCTGGTGTTTTACAGAAGAGAGTGAAATGCAACTTAATGCGTATTTTGATTAAACAGTGTTATACAATTTAACCCATTGTTTTGAATATAAGGTATATTCTTTCAGAGCGAACATTTTTAACTCGGACATTTGCTTCTGAGCGGTTCCTGGAACAACATATTTTCAGATGGGGGTCGGCGGCCAATTACAGATAATCTTGGGGGTCCTTGACATGTAAATGTTTGAGAACAAGTAAGACGCGCGAACGCGGGAAGCGAACGCAGCTCGTAAATTGCAAAACAATTAGAATAAATTACGTAATTTTTTAAGGTTTTTTTGAAGTTCTCTTTTTTTTGTGTTTAAGATTTTTTTAAGTTTTTCCTTTTAAAGTTTTTCCTTTTTAAGTTTTTTTTTTTAAGTTAAGTTTTTTTTTAAGTTAAGTTTTTTTGTGTTTTTTAAGTTTTTTTTTAAGTTAAGTTTTTTTTTAAGTTAAGTTTTTTTTAAGTTAAGTTTTGTGTGTGTGAGTGCGTGCATGTGTGTGTGTGTGTGTGTGTGTGTGTGTGTGTGTGCGCGTGCATGTGTGTGTGTGTGTTTTTGTGTGTGATACAGCTGCGCCCTCTGGTGGTGGGCGGGTGGTGTTACAGTGTGACACACACACGGACAGACAGACAGACATGATCTGCTGGGTCTCATAGTAAATGCTCACTGCGTTCACAACCACTGACATAGAAACAGGGTTATTCAGAAAACTGTCAGGATTTAGAAGACATTTGTAGAATCATCCTCAGGTCTAAATGGGTTAAAGTTTTAAGTATAAGTACTTAGTTATATAACCAGTAAAAGTACTTGTTTCTATCCACCCCAGCGCACAGGACGCACCTGAGAAGTCCCAGACGTTGAGCGTGCTCTTCCTGTCCCTCTCCCTGATGGTCCAGTCTCGGACGTCGATGCCCACGGTGGCTCCGCTGCGCTCGGCGCCGTACCACTGGGACCGCTTCCTCTTCATCAGCTGCTGGAGCAGCGTGCTCTTCCCGCTGGCCGCGTTCCCCACCACGATGAGCTTCATCCGGGTGTAGGGAACGGCCTTCTTGAGGCGCTGCTGGAGGAACCTACAGGAGGACAACACATCTTTAGAGGTTCCCCACCACGATGAGCTTCATCCGGGTGTAGGGGACGGCCTTCTTGAGACGCTGCTGGAGGAACCTACAGGAGGACAACACATCTTTAGAGGTTCCCCACCACGATGAGCTTCATCCTGGTGTAGGGGACGGCCTTCTTGAGGCGCTGCTGGAGGAACCTAGAGGAGGACAACACATCTTTAGAGGTTCCCCACCACGATGAGCTTCATCCTGGTGTAGGGAACGGCCTTCTTGAGGCGCTGCTGGAGGAACCTAGAGGAGGACAACACATCTTTAGAGGTTCCCCACCACGATGAGCTTCATCCTGGTGTAGGGGACGGCCTTCTTTAGACGCTGCTGGAGGAACCTACAGGAGGACAACACATCTTTAGAGGTTCCCCACCACGATGAGCTTCATCCGGGTGTAGGGGACGGCCTTCTTGAGGCGCTGCTGGAGGAACCTAGAGGAGGACAACACATCTTTAGAGGTTCCCCACCACGATGAGCTTCATCCTGGTGTAGGGAACGGCCTTCTTGAGGCGCTGCTGGAGGAACCTAGAGGAGGACAACACATCTTTAGAGGTTCCCCACCACGATGAGCTTCATCCTGGTGTAGGGGACGGCCTTCTTTAGACGCTGCTGGAGGAACCTACAGGAGGACAACACATCTTTAGAGGTTCCCCACCACGATGAGCTTCATCCGGGTGTAGGGGACGGCCTTCTTGAGGCGCTGCTGGAGGAACCTAGAGGAGGACAACACATCTTTAGAGGTTCCCCACCACGATGAGCTTCATCCTGGGGGAGGGGACGGCCTTCTTGAGACGCTGCTGGAGGAACCTACAGGAGGAGAACACATCTTTAGAGGTTCCCCACCACGATGAGGTGGTGTAGGGAACGGCCTTCTTGAGACGCTGCTGGAGGAACCTACAGGAGGACAACACATCTTTAGAGGTTCCCCACCACGATGAGGTGGTGTAGGGGACGGCCTTCTTTAGGCGCTGCTGGAGGAACCTACAGGAGGACAACACATCTTTAGCCTGGTGTAGGGGACGGCCTTCTTGAGGCGCTGCTGGAGGAACCTACAGGAGGACAACACATCTTTAGACGTTCCCCACCACGATGAGCTTCATCCTGGTGTAGGGAACGGCCTTCTTTAGGCGCTGCTGGAGGAACCTAGAGGAGGACAACACATCTTTAGAGGTTCCCCACCACGATGAGGTGGTGTAGGGGACGGCCTTCTTGAGACGCTGCTGGAGGAACCTACAGGAGGACAACACATCTTTAGAGGTTCCCCACCACGATGAGGTGGTGTAGGGGACGGCCTTCTTTAGGCGCTGCTGGAGGAACCTAGAGGAGGACAACACATCTTTAGAGGTTCCCCACCACGATGAGGTGGTGTAGGGGACGGCCTTCTTTAGGCGCTGCTGGAGGAACCTACAGGAGGACAACACATCTTTAGAGGTTCCCCACCACGATGAGGTGGTGTAGGGGACGGCCTTCTTTAGGCGCTGCTGGAGGAACCTAGAGGAGGACAACACATCTTTAGAGGTTCCCCACCACGATGAGCTTCATCCTGGTGTAGGGGACGGCCTTCTTTAGGCGCTGCTGGAGGAACCTACAGGAGGACAACACATCTTTAGAGGTTCCCCACCACGATGAGGTGGTGTAGGGGACGGCCTTCTTTAGGCGCTGCTGGAGGATCCTACAGGAGGACAACACATCTTTAGAGGTTCCCCACCACGATGAGGTGGTGTAGGGGACGGCCTTCTTTAGGCGCTGCTGGAGGATCCTACAGGAGGACAACGCATCTTTAGAGGTTCCCCACCACGATGAGGTGGTGTAGGGGACGGCCTTCTTTAGGCGCTGCTGGAGGATCCTACAGGAGGACAACACATCTTTAGAGGTTCCCCACCACGATGAGGTGGTGTAGGGGACGGCCTTCTTTAGGCGCTGCTGGAGGAACCTACAGGAGGACAACACATCTTTAGAGGTTCCCCACCACGATGAGGTGGTGTAGGGGACGGCCTTCTTTAGGCGCTGCTGGAGGAACCTAGAGGAGGACAACACATCTTTAGAGGTTCCCCACCACGATGAGGTGGTGTAGGGGACGGCCTTCTTTAGGCGCTGCTGGAGGAACCTAGAGGAGGACAACACATCTTTAGAGGTTCCCCACCACGATGAGGTGGTGTAGGGGACGGCCTTCTTTAGGCGCTGCTGGAGGAACCTAGAGGAGGACAACACATCTTTAGAGGTTCCCCACCACGATGAGGTGGTGTAGGGGACGGCCTTCTTTAGGCGCTGCTGGAGGAACCTACAGGAGGACAACCAGGGCTGGACTGGGACAAAAATTCGGCCCGGTCATTTTCGCGTGAATTTGGCCCAGACCGGCCCACCACAACCAGCGCGCAGATAGCAGAAACTCTACCACCCACTCCGTCGAGGCACACACAAACAAACAAGCCCTAATACCACCACTTTTACAGAACAACATAAACGATACAAACCAACCAGTGCCGGTTCTAGGCGTTTAGTGGCCCTAAGCAACATAATATTATGTGCCCCCCCCCCCCCTGCACTGCAACGCCGGGGGTGGTCCAGAAAAATCTGTAAATTTGCCATGGAAATGCTTCAATCTGGTGCACTTTGAGATCAAAATTAAGAGGCTAGATCAGGCCAGTTGATATTAACCTGCGGGCCGCATTAGGTGAAGGTGGGGGCCACATGTGGCCCTCAGGCCGCCAGTTGATATTAACCTGTGGGCCGCATTAGGTGAAGGTGGGGGCCACATGTGGCCCTCAGGCCACCAGTTCGCCAGGCCGCCAGTTCCATTGTTATGCGGATGACACGCAATTATACGTCCCCATAAAGCCTGGTCACTCTGACATCACCTGTATCGAGGCCTGCTTAAAGGGTAAGACCACTTTTTTAGAGATTTGGGTTGTTTTCTTACCTTATTATGGGCAAACTAGTCCATTCCATGAGTTATTTCGCTCCGTTGTGTTGTTTATTAGAAATTTGAGAAATAAAAAAAGTCGCTCATTGACTTCCATTGTAACAGGGAAACAGCTCTCAAAGTCAGTCTTTTAGCACATGAACCAATGCAACAAAAGCTGATTCTGACAGTTTATGACACCAGGAAAACTCATACGGTTTTATTTTTAATAAAAAATGTCAACTTTGTCTTGTTTTGACTAATTTGTGTAAAAAGAAGATCCGGTAGGTATGCCTACACCGACCGAATCACTGCTGTGAAAAACGATCTGATTGGACCAAAACTGTACACCACTTCCTTATTGGAAATGACGGGGATGTAAACACATGGATTTGATCTCGTCCGCTTGTCACTAAAAACATACACAATGGACGTGTTTGAGGGAGACACTTTAGAAGAAGTGTGTAAAGTGTCTGTGTCTGGGACTGCTCATATGCGAGGCTGTAGCTGGATGCATCTCAAACAGCGTGGAGACTTCTGTTTACAAACGAAACCTCGCAAGACGACCCGCAAGAGTTGGGAACGCCGTAGCACTGCTTCAGTCTATCTCCGACTAAAATAGTAACTTTATAAATCTATCTTAAAAGACGAAAATAAAACCGTATGAGTTTTCCTGGTTGTCCTGGATAAACTGTCAGAATCAGCTTTTGTTGCGTTGGTTCATGTGCTAAAAGACTGACGTTGAGAGCTGTTTCCCTGTTACAATGGAAGTCAATGAGCGACTTTTTTTATTTCTCAAATTTCTAATAAACAACACAACGGAAATAACTCATGGAATGGACTAGTTTGCCCATAATAAGGTAAGAAAACAACCCAAACCTCTAAAAAAGTGGTCTTACCCTTTAAGTGACCTAAAAAATTGGATGTCCAGAAACTTCCTGCAACTAAATGAGTCCAAATCGGAATTAATTATATTTACCCCTCACTGCCCAAACACACAAATCTCTAATAATCTTACCTCCAGTCTTGGTTCCCTCTCCAGTAATCAAAAAACGTCCAGTCTTGTTTTGTCCAGTTGAGACAATTAGCTAAGGTCAGGCCATTTCTTATTTTTTCTGACCTAGAAAAAGTCATTCATGCTTTTATCTCTTCCAGATTAGATTACTGCAATGCACTTTATTCAGGTATCAGTAAACAGAACATTTACACAGTCTACAACTGATACAAAATGCAGCTGCTAGACTACTGACGCGCACAAAGAGAAGTGAGCACATTACACCTGTCCTTGCGGCACTCCATTGGTTACCTGTACGTTTTAGAATAGATTTTAAGATTGTATTACTTGTTTTTAAAGCTCTAAATGGTCTGGCACCTGCTTACATTCGTAATCTTTTAACTCCCTACAAACCTGGCCGCTGCCTGAGATCATCCAGCTTAACCCTATTAAAGGTTCCAAAATATCGCCTTATCACAAAAGGCGACCGGGCCTTTGCTGTACGGGCCCCTCGGCTGTGGAACTCCCTGCCTGAGGATCTCAGGCTGGCAAACTCAGTATCCTCTTTTAAATCACGGTTAAAAACTCACCTTTATTGCACATCCTTTTTATGAAATGTTTTAATTGTGTTTATTTTGTTTTATTCTTATTGTATTTTTTACTGCTATTATTATCTGTAAAGCACTTTGTAAACTTGTTTTTGGAAAGGTGCTATATAAATAAAGTTATTATTATTATTATTATTATATTAACCTGCGGGCCGCATTAGGTGAAGGTGGGGGCCACATGTGGCCCTCAGGCCGCCAGTTGATATTAACCTGCGGGCCGCATTAGGTGAAGGTGGGGGCCACATGTGGCCCCCAGGCCGCCAGTTGATACTAACCTGAGGGCCGCATTAGGTGAAGGTGGGGGCCACATGTGGCCCTCAGGCCGCCAGTTGATATTAACCTGCGGGCCGCATTAGGTGAAGGTGGGGGCCACATGTGGCCCTCATGCCGCCAGTTGATACTAACCTGAGGGCCGCATTAGGTGAAGGTGGGGGCCACATGTGGCCCTCAGGCCGCCAGTTGATATTAACCTGAGGGCCGCATTAGGTGAAGGTGGGGGCCACATGTGGCCCTCAGGCCGCCAGTTGATACTAACCTGAGGGCCGCATTAGGTGAAGGTGTGGGCCACATGTGGCCCCCAGCCTACAGTTGATATTAACCTGCGGGCCTTTTCTTTTTCTAGTTTGAACCTTTTAACCTTTTAACTAGTTCTCTATTAAAATAGTTTTTACTTCTTTCTGTACAGCGCCCCCGGTGTAGAGGGATGGTATGACAGACTGGTATAAACAGTGCCCCCAGTGGGGAGGGATGGTATGACAGACTGACTGGTATAAACAGCGCCCCCAGTGTGGAGGGATGGTATGACAGACTGACTGGTATAAACAGCATCCCCAGTGGGGAGGAATGGTATAAACAGCACCCCCAGTGTAGAGGGATGGTATAAACAGCGCCCCCAGTGTAGAGGGATGGTATAAACAGCGCCCCCAGTGTAGAGGGATGGTATAAACATCCCTCAACTGTAGGCTGGGGGCCACATGTGGCCCCCAGCCTACAGTTGATATTAACCTGCGGGCTGCATTAAGTGAAGGTGGGGGCCACATGTGGCCCTCAGGCCGCCAGTAGCCCATGTATGGGATAGGGGATACATTAAAAAAAATTTATAAAATCTTCTCCCTGTGATGTGGCCCCCTCAGTGGTTGTGGCCCTAAGCGACCGCTTATACTGCTTATGCCTTGAACCGGCCCTGAAACCAACAGACAACTACACAACCCTTTGTCACTCACTGATACAGGTACAGTGACATTATCATGATGGCAGAATGGCAGCACGCCCGGACCTTTCCTGGTGGCCTTCCGCCTATTGGCCTGCCTGCCTGTCAAAAAAAAAAAAAAAAAAAAGTTTTCTTTTTTTCCCCCTTTTTTTAAAAATCATGGCGGCCCCCTACGGTCGCGGCCCACCGGGAAAATGCCCGGTATGACCTGTGGCCAGTCCAGCCCTGAGGACAACACATCTTTAGCCTGGGGAAGGGAACGGCCTTCTTTAGACGCTGCTGGAGGAACCTACAGGAGGACAACACATCTTTAGCCTGGGGAAGGGAACGGCCTTCTTTAGACCCTGCTGGAGGAACCTACAGGAGGACAACACATCTTTAGCCTGGTGGAGGGGACGGCCTTCTTTAGGCCCTGCTGGAGGAACCTACAGGAGGACAACACATCTTTAGCCTGGTGGAGGGGACGGCCTTCTTTAGGCCCTGCTGGAGGAACCTACAGGAGGACAACACATCTTTAGCCTGGTGTAGGGAACGGCCTTCTTTAGGCCCTGCTGGAGGAACCTACAGGAGGACAACACATCTTTAGCCTGGTGTAGGGGACGGCCTTCTTTAGACGCTGCTGGAGGAACCTACAGGAGGACAACACATCTTTAGCCTGGTGTAGGGGACGGCCTTCTTTAGGACCTGCTGGAGGAACCTACAGGAGGACAACACATCTTTAGCCTGGTGTAGGGGACGGCCTTCTTTCGGCCCTGCTGGAGGAACCTACAGGAGGACAACACCTCTTTAGCCTGGTGGAGGGGACGGCCTTCTTTAGGACCTGCTGGAGGAACCTACAGGAGGACAACACATCTTTAGCCTGGTGGAGGGGACGGCCTTCTTTAGGACCTGCTGGAGGAACCTACAGGAGGACAACACCTCTTTAGCCTGGTGTAGGGGACGGCCTTCTTTCGGCCCTGCTGGAGGAACCTACAGGAGGACAACACCTCTTTAGCCTGGTGTAGGGGACGGCCTTCTTTAGGACCTGCTGGAGGAACCTACAGGAGGACAACACATCTTTAGCCTGGTGGAGGGGACGGCCTTCTTTAGGACCTGCTGGAGGAACCTACAGGAGGACAACACCTCTTTAGCCTGGTGTAGGGGACGGCCTTCTTTCGGCCCTGCTGGAGGAACCTACAGGAGGACAACACCTCTTTAGCCTGGTGTAGGGGACGGCCTTCTTTAGGACCTGCTGGAGGAACCTACAGGAGGACAACACCTCTTTAGCCTGGTGGAGGGGACGGCCTTCTTTAGGACCTGGAGGAACCTACAGGAGGACAACACCTCTTTAGCCTGGTGGAGGGGACGGCCTTCTTTAGGACCTGGAGGAACCTACAGGAGGACAACACCTCTTTAGCCTGGTGGAGGGGACGGCCTTCTTTAGGACCTGGAGGAACCTACAGGAGGACAACACCTCTTTAGCCTGGTGGAGGGGACGGCCTTCTTTAGGACCTGGAGGAACCTACAGGAGGACAACACATCTTTAGCCTGGTGTAGGGGACGGCCTTCTTTAGGACCTGCTGGAGGAACCTACAGGAGGACAACACATCTTTAGCCTGGTGGAGGGGACGGCCTTCTTTAGGACCTGTGGAGGAACCTACAGGAGGACAACACATCTTCATCCTGGTGTAGGGGACGGCCTTCTTTAGGCCCTGCTGGAGGAACCTACAGGAGGACAACACATCTTTAGCCTGGTGTAGGGGACGGCCTTCTTTAGGCCCTGCTGGAGGAACCTACATGCATGGGAGGAGAACCACCAGCAAATTTTGGCAGCAAAGTTTGATTTTAGTTTTAGTCATAGTATTTTGAATAGTTTTCACTTATTTTTAGTCACATTTTAGACACCTGGAATGTATTAGTGTTAGTCTGGTTTTAGTCGACTAAATGTCAATACATTTTAGTCGACTAAATCTACAGTTGATTTAGTCGAAGAAAATGCATTTTGGCGGGCCTTGATGCCGACACTTGCTGGAAATAGCAGATCTACAAGCTCACAACGTGTCGCTCTGCGACACGTTGTGAGCTTGTAGATCTGCTTGTAGATCTGCTAAAGCGTTCATATTTTGCGGGAGAGACGGATGAGGAGCAGAAATGAAGCGCCAGTATATCGATCCGTTCAACACCACGGAGAGCGCCCTGGATTAGGAGAGACGAGTCATTCTTTCCACCGCGCTAACAGCTAAGTCAACGGTAAGCTAACAAGAGTCTAGAGTGTAGCATACGGTAGCCGAAAGGCGAACTGAAAAATAAAAAAAGGAAAAAATTCCTGAATTGTCTGAGCTGCTCCAGAGCCTTGTTTTCGCATGTAACCTGTCCTGCTTCTAAGATGCACCACACTGGCCTGCCATAGGCTAGAGGCGTGGTTGGAACTCCCTTCTACATATGTCAGTATATTTAGTCTTAGTTTTAGTCGTCATAGCTTAGTTTTCATTTAGTTTCCATTTAGTTTTCGTCTGTGAAAAAAGGTAGTCGATGAACATTTTTCGTCTTAGTATTAGTCAACGAAAACAACACTGGTGTGTGTGACTGACCGCACGATGTCTTTGGTCTTGCTGCCGATGTGCTTGAGGTCCAGCTGGAGGCGGAGCCCGTCCAGGGGGAGGTCCCACAGCCTGGCCAGCCTCCCCATCTCGTCGGGGAAGGAGCGCAGCCCCGCGTTGCGGCTGACGTCCAGAGAGGTCAGCTCCTGGAGGAGGCCGATCTGAGGAGGAATCTGAAGGACGGAGCAACGTTAACCACATGGACCCTCCTAGCATCCCTATCCCGTTAACCACATGGACCCTCCTAGCATCCCTATCCCGTTAACCACATGGACCCTCCTAGCATCCCTATCCTGGGGCAACGTTAACCACATGGACCCTCCTAGCATCTCTATCCTGGGGCAACATTAACCACATGGACCCTCCTAGCATCTCTATCCTGGGGCAACGTTAACCACATGGACCCTCCTAGCATCTCTATCCTGGGGCAACGTTAACCACATGGACCCTCCTAGCATCTCTATCCTGGGGCAACGTTAACCACATGGACCCTCCTAGCATCTCTATCCTGGGGCAACGTTAACCACATGGACCCTCCTAGCATCTCTATCCCGGGGCAACGTTAACCACATGGACCCTCCTAGCATCTCTATCCCGGGGCAACGTTAACCACATGGACCCTCCTAGCATCTCTATCCCGGGGCAACGTTAACCACATGGACCCTCCTAGCATCTCTATCCCGGGGCAACGTTAACCACATGGACCCTCCTAGCATCTCTATCCCGGGGCAACGTTAACCACATGGACCCTCCTAGCATCTCTATCCCGGGGCAACGTTAACCACATGGACCCTCCTAGCATCTCTATCCTGGGGCAACGTTAACCACATGGACCCTCCTAGCATCTCTATCCCGGGGCAAAGTTAACCACATGGACCCTCCTAGCATCTCTATCCTGGGGCAACGTTAACCACATGGACCCTCCTAGCATCTCTATCCTGTTAACCACATGGACCCTCCTAGCATCTCTATCCTGGGGCAACGTTAACCACATGGACCCTCCTAGCATCTCTATCCTGGGGCAACGTTAACCACATGGACCCTCCTAGCATCTCTATCCTGTTAACCACATGGACCCTCCTAGCATCTCTATCCTGGGGCAACGTTAACCACATGGACCCTCCTAGCATCTCTATCCCGGGGCAACGTTAACCACATGGACCCTCCTAGCATCTCTATCCCGTTAACCACATGGACCCTCCTAGCATCTCTATCCTGGGGCAAACCGTCGCCAAACCGCGCTGCACTGTGAGCTTGGACTGTAGTGCAGGTCAGCTGACTGTAGTGTAGGTCAGCTGACTGTAGTCTAGGTCAGCTGACTGTAGTGTAGGTCAGCTGACTGTAGTGTGGGTCAGCTGACTGTAGTGTAGGTCAGCTGACTGTAGTGTAGGTCAGCTGACTGTAGTGTAGGTCAGCTGACTGTAGTGCAGGTCAGCTGACTGTAGTGTAGGTCAGCTGACTGTAGGTCAAAGGTCAGCTGACTGTAGTGTAGGTCAGCTGACTGTAGGTCAAAGGTCAGCTGACTGTAGTGTAGGTCAGCTGACTGTAGTGTAGGTCAGCTGACTGTAGTGTAGGTCAGCTGACTGTAGGTCAAAGGTCAGCTGACTGTAGTGTAGGTCAGCTGACTGTGGTGTAGGTCAGCTGACTGTAGTGTAGGTCAGCTGACTGTAGTGTAGGTCAGCTGACTGTAGTGTAGGTCAGCTGACTGTAGTGTAGGTCAGCTGACTGTAGGTCAAAGGTCAGCTGACTGTAGTGTAGGTCAGCTGACTGTAGTGTAGGTCAGCTGACTGTAGTGTAGGTCAGCTGACTGTAGTGCAGGTCAGCTGACTGTAGTGTAGGTCAGCTGACTGTAGTGTATGTCAGCTGACTGTAGTGTAGGTCAGCTGACTGTAGTGCAGGTCAGCTGACTGTAGTGTAGGTCAGCTGACTGTAGTGTAGGTCAGCTGACTGTAGTGTAGGTCAGCTGACTGTAGTGTAGGTCAGCTGACTGTAGTGTATGTCAGCTGACTGTAGTGTAGGTCAGCTGACTGTAGTGTAGGTCAAAGGTCAGAGGTCAAAGGTCAGCTGTTTTGGGGGGCGAAGAGTTTTGGTGCCGAAGGGAAAAAAGGAGGCGACCAAATAAAACAGTCTCCGTTCACGTGCAGCAGTGCAGTACAGCGCGTGCACGCGGACTTTAGTGCCTTTATGTCTCATAATGAGATTAACTTACGATGTTCGGAGCCTTATAAAACATTATTTCGACGTCGGACAATAACACCAATCGGAGCCACACAACACAGCCAGTGGCACGGCACAAAATGGCTGACTTCCGGTTTAAACGACAAGACAACAAGAGCTCAAGAGTCTGCCCATGTCGTACATTTCTCTGGCACTGGGCACCTACCGCCCCCTAGTGGTAGGTGGCGTCTAAGGAGTTAAAGATGGAGTGCCATGATTTTTTTCCACCCTAAAACATGATCATCAGGCATTATTATAATACAAGGAGGAAGAACTTTTTTCCAAAAAGTGTACAGTATTTGTTAAAATCATGCTTTTATGTGGACACGCCCACCAGTTCTACTGGTGGTGATCCACCTGAACTGAAGCCACACCCACAGCTGTAGTTGTATGATAAAGGGGGAGGGGTTAGGGGAGGGGCTGATAGTGTGATGTCACTATATTACTGTTTATTTCATTGGCCCGTTTGACTGTCAAGGGTTCAGCCTCCAGGAAGAAACCCTAAATACAAAGTTAATACACCATTGCACATAAAAATGACTCCAGGGTGTCTAATGAAGTACTGTCACCTCATAGACACATGAAAAACTGGAAAAATACAAACATCTTTAAATGAGAAAGGCAGGAGGTGAATGTGAGATAGATTGAGCGAACAATGACATGTTATGTTAACGGGAAAACATCCATTCCATTAAATATGAACAGTCGTGTGAATATTACAGTACGTCAGACAGGACGCTGTACCTCAGAGAGCTTGTTGTCACTCAGATGGAGCTTCTCCAGCCGGGCCCATCTGTAGACGGGTCCGCTCAGATCCAGGGCCGCGATGGCGTTCTGAGTGAACACCAGCTCACGCAGGTTCACCGACGCCCAGGAGGCAGGGCCCGGCAGCACCGCGATGCCGTTGCTCTTCATGTCTACGGAACGCAAACTGGACGACATGCAGAAGGTTTAGGGGAACGTGTGATCATATCAGAATGACTCAAGGTTCAAGGTCAAGGTTCAAGGTTTCTTTATTTTGTCTCCCAAGGGAGAAATTTGTCTTGGACCCCAAGGACCCGTCCTGCAGCATACAGATACAAAACAATACAGTACAATACAAAACAATACACAATACAAGACAACAAAGGCACACGGTGACCCGTACAACATTAAAAAGAAAAGAAAACACACACCAACATACCTAGTGCAAAAGAAGAAGAACTCACTATGATTGTATTTGTAATAACACAACAAAGGTGATTATTTGCTACCAAACAGTTTAAAAACTCTTGAGGTAAAGCCTCACACATTCCTGTCCTCATTACATAGAATGTAGCCTCACATTCCGTAGCAAGAAATACTTTTTTTTTTTTTTACAAAACCACCCAATACTTACTTCACTAGATCCAGGACAGCCTGAGGGATGGAGGTGAACGTGTTGCAGGCCAGTTTCAGTGTTGCTACCTTGGACGGCAGATAGGACAGAGAACCTAGGAGAGATAGGACAGTTAGGACAGACAGTTAAGACAGACAGTTAGGACAGACAGTTAGGACAGACAGTTAGGACAGACAGTTAGGACAGTTAGGACAGACAGTTAAGACAGACAGTTAGGACAGACAGTTAGGACAGACAGTTAGGACAGACAGTTAGGACAGACAGTTAAGACAGACAGTTAGGACAGACAGTTAGGACAGACAGTTAGGACAGACAGTTAGGACAGTTAGGACAGACAGTTAGGACAGATAGGACAGAGAGCCTAGGAGAGATAGGACAGTTAGGACAGACAGTTAAGACAGACATTTAGGACAGACAGTTAGGACAGTTAGGACAGACAGTTAAGACAGACAGTTAGGACAGACAGTTAGGACAGATAGGACAGATAGCCTAGGATAGATAGGACAGTTAGGACAGACAGTTAGGACAGACAGTTAGGATAGACAGGACAGAGAACCTAGGAGAGATAGGACAGTTAGGACAGACAGTTAGGACAGACAGTTAGGACAGACAGTTAGGACAGACAGGACAGATAGCCTAGGAGAGATAGGACAGTTAGGACAGACAGTTAGGACAGACAGGACATCTGCTATTTTCGGTGCGCATGGAATCCAAATGACTGAAATCAGCCGTGTCGGCTGATACCTTGAACCTGTGCTTACCCAGTTTGTTGGTGGGAGCGTTGAAGCTCTCCAGTTTGACTGAGAACTCGAACCCGTGCTTACCCAGTTTGTTGGCGGAGGCGTTGAAGGTCTCCAGTTTGGGACAGCCGGTCAGAAAGTCCGGGGAGATGTTCTGCACGTCGTTACGACTCACGTCAAGCGTCTTCATCTCCGGCAGACACAGTAGAGCACACAGCTCTGTCATTCTATTACTGAACACAGTAGAGCACACAGCTCCGTCATTCTATTACTGAACACAGTAGAGAACACAGCTCTGTTATTATATTACTGAACACAGTAGAGAACACAGCTCTGTCATTCTATTACTGAACACAGTAGAACACACAGCTCTGTCATTCTATTACTGAACACAGTAGAGCACACAGCTCCGTCATTCTATTACTGAACACAGAGATGCACAAACGTTGTCACCATTTATTTGGAATTCACCGATTAGCAAAGAGCACTGACTTTATAATTCTGAATTTGCTTCCAGAGTACTTGTAAAAACACGGTGCAGTAGCGTGAACTAGCACTTGACAACATCAACTGCATGAGGAGATTGGCCTAGTCAAACATCGATTATTAGAACATTAACAATGATGGGAGCTTGCAGGACAAATAATCCTACCCTTCCATGGACAGCTCCAACTACATTTCCCAGCATCCTACCCTCCCATGGACAGCTCCAACTACATTTCCCAGCATCCTACCCTCCCATGGACAGCTCCAACTACATTTCCCAGCATCCTACCCTCCCATGGACAGCTCCAACTACATTTCCCAGCATCCATACCCTTCCATGGACAGCTACAACTACATTACCCAGCATCCTACCCTCCCATGGACAGCTCCAACTACATTTCCCAGCATCCTACCCTTCCATGGACAGCTCCAACTACATTTCCCAGCATCCTACCCTCCCATGGACAGCTCCAACTACATTTCCCAGCATCCTACCCTCCCATGGACAGCTACAACTACATTTCCCAGCATCCTACCCTTCCATGGACAGCTCCAACTACATTTCCCAGCATCCTACCCTTCCATGGACAGCTCCGACTACATTTCCCAGCATCCTACCCTCCCATGGACAGCTCCAACTACATTTCCCAGCATCCTACCCTTCCATGGACAGCTCCAACTACATTTCCCAGCATCCTACCCTCCCATGGACAGCTCCAACTACATTTCCCAGCATCCTACCCTTCCATGGACAGCTCCAACTACATTTCCCAGCATCCTACCCTCCCATGGACAGCTCCGACTACATTTCCCAGCATCCTACCCTCCCATGGACAGCTACAACTACATTTCCCAGCATCCTACCCTCCCATGGACAGCTCCGACTACATTTCCCAGCATTCTACCCTCCCATGGACAGCTACAACTACATTTCCCAGCATCCTACCCTTCCATGGACAGCTCCGACTACATTTCCCAGCATCCTACCCTCCCATGGACAGCTACAACTACATTTCCCAGCATCCTAGCCTCCCATGGACAGCTACAACTACATTTCCCAGCATCCTACCCTTCCATGGACAGCTCCAACTACATTTCCCAGCCTCCTACCCTTCCATGGACAGCTCCTCCAGGGCGTTCATGGCGCTGCCCAGCTGGTGAGGGAAGCTGGTGATGTGGTTGAAGGACAGGTTGAGCTGCCGCAGGGAGGGGCAGCACACGGCGGGGTCGAGGGTCAGCAGCGGACCCACGGAGTTGCGCGACACGTTGAGCGTGCTCAGAGAGGGCAGAGACAGCAGCTCCGCAGGCAGAGACTGCAGGTGGTTGCCCTGGAGGTCCAGTCGGGTCAAACTCTTGAAGCTCTGATAATTACAATGTAGTCATTTATCAGACGCTCTTAATCCAGAGCGATTTACATTAAGCAAGAACAACAAAGCATAGCAATACATACATCACATACATAAAAAGTAGTTATCATGAATCATGGGTAAGCTAAGAACGTAACAGTGGAATATCTCTATAATTAAACTATACATATAATATATACATATATAATATAAAGTGCTATGACTACATACAATGCAATTCTAGTGCTGTCTACGTAACATGCTATAAGTCTGTATACAATGCTATCTAAGTCTACAAAAAGTGCTATCTAAGGGGCTAGGGCAAGTGCTATGGGCCATGATGGAGTCTGAAAAGGTGGGTTTTCAGACTACGGCGGAAGATTGATTGGGAGTGAGGCTGCAGTTCTGAATGCAATGGGAAGTTCATTCCATAGTTTAGATTGGGAGTGAGGCTGCAGTTCTGAATGCAATGGGAAGTTCATTCCATAGTTTAGATTGGGAGTGAGTCTGTAGTTCTGACTGCAATGGGAAGTTCATTCCATAGTTTAGATTGGGAGTGAAGCTGCAGTTCTGAATGCAATGGGAAGTTCATTCCATAGTTTAGATTGGGAGTGAGTCTGTAGTTCTGACTGCAATGGGAAGTTCATTCCATAGTTTAGATTGGGAGTGAAGCTGCAGTTCTGAATGCAATGGGAAGTTAATTCCATAGTTTTGGAGCCAGAAGGGAGAATAGTTTGGGACGAGTGGAGCGTTGTCCGGGGTTTTTACTTCCAGCTTCCAGCTTGGCTGATCTGAGTGCGCGGTAGGGTTTGTAGGGTTCGATCATACTTGCAAGATATGGGGGAGCCATACTAGTACAGGAAATCTATGGAGAATATGGGGGAGCCATACTAGTACAGGAAATCTATGGAGAATATGGGGGAGCCATACTAGTACAGGAAATCTATGGAGAATATGGGGGAGCCATACTAGTACAGGAAATCTATGGAGAATATGGGGGAGCCATACTAGTACAGGAAATCTATGGAAAATACAGGGTTAACCTCAATCTAATTGCAAAAAAATAAACTCAGCTGATTTTGCATCTTCAATATATCCTGAATAACAGAAAAAAGGTTGACTGGAATTGTCTGAGGGGAAAGTGTTGGAAATGGCCTGTACAGTATGGCCACCATTGACATCCTATTACAAGGCAATATTTTCTAAATGTCCTTATGCTTTAAGTATCATGTGCCATTCCAAGCATTCGTTTTGCATGAAAACGCTCATTGGGCTAAATTTGTCCATAGCAACTTGCCCAAATGTGATGACGTCAGCACATTTGTGCTGACATCTTCATTTGTGTAAAATATTGCCTTATAATAGGATGCCTGTACAGGCCATTTTCAACACTTTCCCCTCAGACATTTCCAGGCAACTTTTTTTCTGTTATTCAGGATATATTGAAGATGCAAAATCAGCTGAGTTTTTTTTTTGTTGCAATTAGATTGAGGTCAAATTACATTATTTCTGGACTATACCTTTGGTTGCTTTGAATGCCAGCATCAGAGTTTTGTACTTTTGTGTGGGCAGCGACCGGGAGCCAATGGAGGGAGCGGAGAAGGGGGAGGGGCAGCGACCGGGAGCCAATGGAGGGAGTGGAGAAGGGGGAGGGGCAGCGACCGGGAGCCAATGGAGGGAGAGCGGATAAGGGGGAGGGGCAGCGACCGGGAGCCAATGGAGGGAGCGGAGAAGGGGGAGGGGCAGCGACCGGGAGCCAATGGAGGGAGAGCGGAGAAGGGGGAGGGGCAGCGACCGGGAGCCAATGGAGGGAGCGGAGAAGGGGGAGGGGCAGCGACCGGGAGCCAATGGAGGGAGCGGAGAAGGGGGATGGGGCAGCGACCGGGAGCCAATGGAGGGAGCAGGGGTCAGGGGTCATCCTACCTGACACAGGGTCAGAGGTCAGGGGTCATCCTACCTGACACAGGGTCAGGGGTCATCCTACCTGACACAGGGTCAGAGGTCAGGGGTCATCCTACCTGACACAGGGTCAGAGGTCAGGGGTCATCCTACCTGACACAGGGTCAGGGGTCATCCTACCTGACACAGGGTCAGAGGTCATGGGTCATCCTACCTGACACATGGTCAGGGGTCAGGGGTCAACCTACCTGACACAGGTCAGAGGGGAAGTCCGGCAGGTTGTTGCTGCTCAGGTCCAGTCGGTACAGGTGCTGCAGGTTGTGCTGGACGGAGCCCTGGTCCATCAGACAGTCCAGAGTGTCCAGCTCGTTGCCCGAGAGGTCCAGGAGGCGGATCCTCTCCCGGTCAGCGCTCACCGAGGAGGAGGACGTCTCCCCAGGACTCAGGACCGGGGAGTAGATACCTGAGGAGGAAGATAGTACATGACATTATGCAAATGTACATCTTAAAAAATATAAACTCTCTGGAAAATTGGCTGTAGTTTACTAATTCAAACTGGTTCAAATTTAAATTCATATAGGATTCACCTCAGATTCAGAAAAAATGACATCCACAAAAGTTGCAAGTGAGGTCTTTTTCTACTGTACTGTATTGTGTGTAGTTTTGATTGTTCCTGTTTCTGAAGCCCAACACACACCGTCTGTGAACGCCGCGCGTCAAAACAGCCGCCTCCGTTATTTTCAATGAACCTATCCCACACCGGCGGCGTCAGACGCGCATTCACGCCTCGCCTGACGCTCCGGTACGCCGCTGTTCTATTTTCCAGGCGTTGCCGCCATGGCCGCCTCCATCCGGGTAATCGTGGGCGTGGCTGGCCAGCCACGCGGTAGTGCGCCGCGTCCTGTGGGTGTTGCTGTGCGGCCATGACACGCAGCAATACTGTGCCGCGTCACTGCACCCGCTTCACAGACGGTGTGTGTTGGGCTTCATATTACTGAAAAATCGGGTACCACCAGCATCTGCAGGCCGAGGCTAGATGGTACATTTGTATGTGAAACGTTGTATACAGATAGATGTACCTTTCTGGTTAGGGCCTGTCCTGCCATGCCTCCTCTGTAGAGGCTCATTAAACGTTGTATACAGATAGATGTACCTTTCTGGTTAGGGCCTGTCCTGCCATGCCTCCTCTGTAGAGGCTCATTAAACGTTGTATACAGATAGATGTACCTTTCTGGTTAGGGCCTGTCCTGTCATGCCTCCTCTGTAGAGGCTCATTAAACGTTGTATACAGATAGATGTACCTTTCTGGTTAGGGCCTGTCCTGCCATGCCTCCTCTGTAGAGGCTCATACAGATAGATGTACCTTTCTGGTTAGGGCCTGTCCTGCCATGCCTCCTCTGTAGAGGCTCATTCAGTTAGTATACAGATAGATGTACCTTTCTGGTTAGGGCCTGTCCTGCCATGCCTCCTCTGTAGAGGCTCATTCAGTTAGTATACAGATAGATGTACCTTTCTGGTTAGGGCCTGTCCTGCCATGCCTCCTCTGTAGAGGCTTATTAAACGTTGTATACAGATAGATGTACCTTTCTGGTTAGGGCCTGTCCTGCCATGCCTCCTCTGTAGAGGCTCATTCAGTTAGTATACAGATAGATGTACCTTTCTGGTGAGGGCCTGTCCTGCCATGCCTCCTCTGTAGAGGCTCATTAAACGTTGTATACAGATATATGTACCTTTCTGGTTAGGGCCTGTCCTGCCATGCCTCCTCTGTAGAGGCTCATTCAGTTAGTATACAGATAGATGTACCTTTCTGGTTAGGGCCAGTCCTGCCATGCCTCCTCTGTAGAGGCTCATTCAGTTAGTATACAGATAGATGTACCTTTCTGGTTAGGGCCTGTCCTGCCATGCCTCCTCTGTAGAGGCTCATTCAGTTAGTATACAGATAGATGTACCTTTCTGGTTAGGGCCAGTCCTGCCATGCCTCCTCTGTAGAGGCTCATACAGATAGATGTACCTTTCTGGTTAGGGCCAGTCCTGCCATGCCTCCTCTGTAGAGGCTCATTCAGTTAGTATACAGATAGATGTACCTTTCTGGTTAGGGCCTGTCCTGCCATGCCTCCTCTGTAGAGGCTCATTCAGTTAGTATACAGATAGATGTACCTTTCTGGTGAGGGCCTGTCCTGCCATGCCTCCTCTGTAGAGGCTCATTCAGTTAGTATACAGATAGATGTACCTTTCTGGTTAGGGCCTGTCCTGCCATGCCTCCTCTGTAGAGGCTCATTCAGTTAGTATACAGATAGATGTACCTTTCTGGTTAGGGCCTGTCCTGCCATGCCTCCTCTGTAGAGGCTCATTCAGTTAGTATACAGATATATGTACCTTTCTGGTTAGGGCCAGTCCTGCCATGCCTCCTCTGTAGAGGCTCATTCAGTTAGTATACAGATAGATGTACCTTTCTGGTTAGGGCCTGTCCTGCCATGCCTCCTCTGTAGAGGCTCATTCAGTTAGTATACAGATAGATGTACCTTTCTGGTGAGGGCCTGTCCTGCCATGCCTCCTCTGTAGAGGCTCATTCAGTTAGTATACAGATAGATGTACCTTTCTGGTTAGGGCCTGTCCTGCCATGCCTCCTCTGTAGAGGCTTATTAAACGTTGTATACAGATAGATGTACCTTTCTGGTTAGGGCCAGTCCTGCCATGCCTCCTCTGTAGAGGCTAATTAAACGTTGTATACAGATAGATGTACCTTTCTGGTTTGGGCCTGTCCTGCCATGCCTCCTCTGTAGAGGCTCATTCAGTTAGTATACAGATAGATGTACCTTTCTGGTTAGGGCCTGTCCTGCCATGCCTCCTCTGTAGAGGCTCATTCAGTTAGTATACAGATAGATGTACCTTTCTGGTTAGGGCCTGTCCTGCCATGCCTCCTCTGTAGAGGCTCATTCAGTTAGTATACAGATAGATGTACCTTTCTGGTGAGGGCCTGTCCTGCCATGCCTCCTCTGTAGAGGATCATTAAAGGGTTGTATACAGATAGATGTACCTTTCTGGTGAGGGCCTGTCCTGCCATGCCTCCTCTGTAGAGGCTCATTCAGTTAGTATACAGATAGATGTACCTTTCTGGTGAGGGCCAGTCCTGCCATGCCTCCTCTGTAGAGGCTCATTCAGTTAGTATACAGATAGATGTACCTTTCTGGTGAGGGCCAGTCCTGCCATGCCTCCTCTGTAGAGGCTCATTCAGTTAGTATACAGATAGATGTACCTTTCTGGTTAGGGCCTGTCCTGCCATGCCTCCTCTGTAGAGGCTCATTCAGTTAGTATACAGATAGATGTACCTTTCTGGTTAGGGCCTGTCCTGCCATGCCTCCTCTGTAGAGGCTCATTCAGTTAGTATACAGATAGATGTACCTTTCTGGTTAGGGCCTGTCCTGCCATGCCTCCTCTGTAGAGGCTCATTCAGTTAGTATACAGATAGATGTACCTTTCTGGTTAGGGCCAGTCCTGCCATGCCTCCTCTGTAGAGGCTCATTCA
>NC_136810.1:479876-592376 GCF_951216825.1 Electrona antarctica | reverse complement strand
AAAATATACTGACAATTTCATCAACAGATTAAAAAATCACACCCGTGTGAACTGAGTGGTGTAAGGTATTATATAGCCTGATCAGCTGTGGTCTGACGTAATGCCTGACGTAATGAAATCACACCCGGGTGAACTGGGTGACCATAGCAACCATGCTCATTTTTTGGTACGAACAGACACGTAAACTAACAAAGCCAGTTGTAGGAGTGGTTTACACCACTCAAAAATAAACTAGACTATAAAATGTTAGGGAGCGACTAGAGGAGAAGAGATCATTTTATGCTCGGTTGCACTCGGGATGTCACGTTCTGAAAATAGCAGATCTACAAGCACACAACACGTTGCGCTGCGACGCGTTGTGAGCTTGTAGATCTGTTATTTTCAGCATGCAACCAAGTGTATAATCTGCCATTACGATGCCATCAAGGCCTGCAAAAATGCATTTGTCGACAAAAAAACAACGGTGGATTTAGTCGACCAAAACCGCTCGATATTTAGTCGACTAAAACTACACTAACACTAAAACATTTCAGATGACTAAAATGATGACTAAAACTAAATGAAGTTTCATTCCGAAGACTAAAACACAAATCAACAACAGTGTCGCGTCACACGGCGGATATGAAGGAAGGCTCTCTCACCTCTGTGTCGCGTCACACGGCGGATATGAAGGAAGGCTCTCTCACCTCTGTGTCGCGTCACACGGCGGATATGAAGGAAGGCTCTCTCACCTCTGTGTCGCGTCACACGGCGGATATGAAGGAAGGCTCTCTCACCTCTGTGTCGCGTCACACGGCGGATATGAAGGGAGGCTCTCACCTCTGTGTTGCGTCACACGGCGGATATGAAGGAAGGCTCTCACCTCTGTGTTGCGTCACACGGCGGATATGAAGGAAGGCTCTCTCACCTCTGTGTCGCGTCACACGGCGGATATGAAGGAAGGCTCTCTCACCTCTGTGTTGCGTCACACGGCGGATATGAAGGGAGGCTCTCACCTCTGTGTTGCGTCACACGGCGGATATGAAGGAAGGCTCTCACCTCTGTGTCGCGTCACACGGCGGATATGAAGGGAGGCTCTCACCTCTGTGTTGCGTCACACGGCGGATATGAAGGAAGGCTCTCACCTCTGTGTCGCGTCACACGGCGGATATGAAGGAAGGCTCTCACCTCTGCGCTGGCGTGCCGGCGACGTCCTCCCTGCTTCCTCTTGTGCGATCCTGCCCTCAACTCCTCCGCCGAGTTGTTGTGGGCCACGGGGGACAAGGTGAGAGGTGGGGGGTCACTTCCTGCAGTCAGGGGGGACAAGGTGAGAGGTGGGGGGTCACTTCCTACAGTCAGGGGGGACAAGGTGAGAGGTGGGGGGTCACTTCCTACAGTCAGGGGGGACAAGGTGAGAGGTGGGGGGTCACTTCCTACAGTCAGGGGGGACAAGGTGAGAGGTGGGGGGTCACTTCCTGCAGTCAGGGGGGACAAGGTGAGAGGAGGGGGGTCACTTCCTGCAGTCAGGGGGGACAAGGTGAGAGGAGGGGGGTCACTTCCTGCAGTCAGGGGGGACAAGGTGAGAGGTGGGGGGTCACTTCCTGCAGTCAGGAGGGACAAGGTGAGAGGTGGGGGGTCACTTCCTGCAGTCAGGGGGGACAAGGTGAGAGGTGGGGGGTCACTTCCTGCAGTCAGGGGGGACAAGGTGAGAGGTGGGGGGTCACTTCCTGCAGTCAGGGGGGACAAGGTGAGAGGTGGGGGGTCACTTCCTGCAGTCAGGGGGGACAAGGTGAGAGGTGGGGGGTCACTTCCTGCAAAGGTAAGAGCACCATTTTTGGGGTGGTCTTTTTGTGGGGGTCCCCGATCGTGTAATTTAGTACATTGGATGTCTTACCATCACTCTAATGACTATGTGAAAATGTCCCAAGTCAAGTCACCTTTATTTATATAGCACAAAAACAACAGAAGTTAGACTTAAGTACGGAAGGCAATGGAGAAAAGGTGATCTTTTAAGGAGGAATTGAAGCTTCCAATGGTGGGGCTGGACTCCATGTGTGGTGGGAGACTGTTCTGATGGTGGGACTGGACTCCATGTGTGGTGGGAGACTGTTCTGATGGTGGGGCTGGACTCCATGTGTGGTGGGAGACTGTTCTGATGGTGGGGCTGGACTCCATGTGTGGTGGGAGACTGTTCTGATGGTGGGACTGGACTCCATGTGTGGTGGGAGACTGTTCTGATGGTGGGGCTGGACTCCATGTGTGGTGGGAGACTGTTCTGATGGTGGGGCTGGACTCCATGTGTGGTGGGAGACTGTTCCACAGTTTGGGGGCAATTACTGAAAAGGCCCCTTTAGGTCACCTTTGGTTTTTAGGCTGGTTGAGGGGACAGCGAGGGGACAGCGAGGGGACAGCGAGGGGACAGCGAGGGGACAGCGAGGGGACAGCGAGGGGACAGCGAGGGGACAGCGAGGGGACAGCGAGGGGCCAGTGAGGGGACAGTGAGGGGACAGCGAGGGGACAGCGAGGGGACAGCGAGGGGACAGCGAGGGGACAGCGAGGGGCCAGCGAGGGGCCAGCGAGGGGACAGCGAGGGGACAGCGAGGGGACAGCGAGGGGACAGTGAGGGGACAGTGAGGGGACAGTGAGGGGACAGCGAGGGGACAGCGAGGGGACAGCGAGGGGCCAGCGAGGGGACAGTGAGGGGACAGTGAGGGGACAGCGAGGGGACAGTGAGGGGACAGCGAGGGGACAGCGAGGGGACAGTGAGGGGGACAGCGAGGGGCCAGCGATGGGGACAGTGAGGGGACAGTGAGGGGACAGTGAGGGGACAGCGAGGGGCCAGCGAGGGGACAGTGAGGGGACAGCGAGGGGACAGCGAGGGGACAGTGAGGGGACAGCGAGGGGCCAGCGAGGGGACAGTGAGGGGACAGTGAGGGGACAGCGAGGGGACAGTGAGGGGACAGCGAGGGGACAGCGAGGGGACAGTGAGGGGGACAGCGAGGGGCCAGCGATGGGGACAGTGAGGGGACAGCGAGGGGACAGTGAGGGGACAGCGAGGGGACAGTGAGGGGACAGCGAGGGGACAGTGAGGGGACAGCGAGGGGACAGCGAGGGGACAGTGAGGGGACAGCGAGGGGGACAGTGAGGGGACAGCGAGGGGACAGCGAGGGGCCAGTGAGGGGCCAGTGAGGGGACAGTGAGGGGACAGCGAGGGGACAGCGAGGGGACAGTGAGGGGGACAGTGAGGGGACAGTGAGGGGGACAGTGAGGGGACAGTGAGGGGGACAGTGAGGGGACAGTGAGGGGACAGCGAGGGGACAGCGAGGGGACAGCGAGGGGACAGTGAGGGGACAGCGAGGGGACAGTGAGGGGACAGTGAGGGGACAGTGAGGGGACAGTGAGGGGACAGCGAGGGGACAGTGAGGGGACAGCGAGGGGCCAGTGAGGGGACAGTGAGGGGACAGCGAGGGGCCAGCGAGGGGCCAGCGAGGGGACAGCGAGGGGGACAGTGAGGGGACAGTGAGGGGACAGCGAGGGGCCAGTGAGGGGACAGCGAGGGGACAGCGAGGGGGACAGTGAGGGGACAGCGAGGGGACAACATATTTTCAGATGGGGGTCGGCGGTCAATTACATAATTATAATCTTGGGAGTCCTTGACATGAAAATGTGATGAGATAGAAACATGCATTTTTCAGAAAAGACATTTAGACATTTAGAAGACATTTGTAGAATCGTTCCCAGGCCTAAATGGGTTAACCCATTTAGCAGACCTACAAGCTCGTAGCGAGCTATTTTTCAATAGCTAACGTGTAACATAATGCTACAAACACCAAAAGGGGTTCCCGCCCAAAATGGGTTAAAAACGAAAAGCAGAGTCCCAGGACTCACCGTCGCTCTCCAGGTCGTCGTGGAGGAACAGACCGTCGTCCATGGACGACACGAAGCTGAAGCTGAAGCTGGAGTCGTCGCTCTCGTCCGACATGTAGCCGGAGGTCAGGCAGGGGTCAGCCAGGGACCTGGACGGACCCGCGCTGCCCTTTGACCTCTGGAGGGACTGGACGTACCGGGCCAGCCGCGCCCCTTTCCCTAGAGGACAACAAATCTTTCAGAGTAAAATCTACCGTATCTGCGCGGCACCCCACGCTGCTATTTTGAAAGAAATCCCGGCGCTGATTGGCTGATTGTGTTAACAGTTTGACGGCCGCTAATTGTTTACTCCAGGGTTCCACCGCGCGTAATACGACATTCCCGCTATTTGTTTAATGCGTTTAAAATAATTAAAAAGAAACAGCGGGTTTATCCGGGACCTGATGACGAGGCCGTCACGTTATGATGACCAAACCGGAAATCAAGTCATCATCTGGGCTGCTAGGGCTTCTGGGAAATTGAGCTCAATGTAAGTGGACGGGGGGTTTGTTTGGACTACAACGCCTCATAGAGGCGGATCCTGTACCGCATTGTAATGGCCGCTGGTGATGATGATCATAACATGTCGACGGACCATTCTGGTGATGATGATCATAACATGCCGAGGGACCATTCTTCGGCGGATTTTCGCGGATCAAAAGCCCAAATACTTCAGCGTATGCTCTAAAGGTAATAAAACAATCTCGGCAGCGTAGAATATTTGATTAAATATCGGGGAACGCGTATTTCGCAGTAGAACTGTTAAAACAACATAAGCTCATCTCCTTACCGTTGTTGCCCGGCAGGCCGTGGGACCGTCCTCTGTCGGCCAGCAGGGGTCCCAGCCAGGCGGGGTCCAGCTGCCCGAGGCGGAAGCCCCCCAGACAGAGGGCCCAGTTGTTGAGGTCCAGGCCCAGACGGCCCAGGAGCAGCTGGACGAGGGCCGGCCCGGCGCCTCGCTTCACGCTGGACGCCAGGGCGCTGCGGAGGTGCTGCTCGTGGACCCCCTTACTGAGGAGCAGCTCCACCAGCTCCAAGGGACCCCCCTTCTCACACACCTGGACAAAACACACACCTTCTCATAGTTGTCTAGTTGCCTAGTTTACTAGTCGACTAGTTGTTTAACTACCTATAGAGCGTCGCAGCCCCGCCCCCTCGAGAGACCCGGAAAATAAATCCCCGTTCATTTTCCTGATAGACTTTTCAGAAAGTATTTATTTAAAGACGTTTACGCCGCGGACAAAGCCGTGACAAATCAATCAGCCGTGACAAATCATGACAATAAACACATGTTTTGGGCCAAACAAAGAATTAGAAAGTAGAAAAAAACGGCAGGTTACAACACTTTTTTTTGTTGTTTTTCTTCTTTGTAATTATTTGTTTGGTCCAACATATTGTGTTTGTTGTCATGATTTGTCACGACAAGAGTTGGCTTCGTACGACGCTTATGAGGTCTTTAAATAAATACTTTTTGAAATGTCTATGGGGAAAAATGCATTGGGAATTATTTCCTGGGCCTGGCGTCGCCATGAAAGGGGGCGGGACTGGCGTCGTCATGAAAGGGGGCGGGACTGCGACGCTCTATTATGTAAAATAAAATAAATAAATAAATAAAACAAAAAACTGTGTACATTGGTGACTATTAACATTCTAGCTGATCTTGAAGTCTAAAAAAATGCTTAAAAAAAAAAATTCTTATCAACTAGTCGACTAGTACCAACAAGGTCGACTAGTGCAGGGGTTCTCAACCCGTGGGTCGCGACCCACGGGTTGATTGGGGGTCGCCAAATTATTTTGGGGGGTCCCCAAATTATTATTTTTTTGCAACTGAATGGCTGGAAAATGGGAATGAAGAGTTTACATATAGTACACATAGTACATTCACACACCTTCCCTAATGATTATATCTGGTTTCAGTATTTATTTATGGTGTATTGTCTCTATTATTAAGGTTATTGTAGCAGTCAATTTATATTGGGGGTCGTGAGGGGGCGGGGCGGGGGTCCCGAGACACTGCCAAAGCATCACCGGGGGGTCCCCGGCCAAAAACATTGAGAACCCCTGGACTAGTGGATTTACTAGTCGACTAGTTGAATAGTCGACTAGTCACCTGGTATATGAGCGACTCAGTCTTGGTCTTCCTGTTGATGTCTGCTCCCATGGTAATGAGACATTCTGCCACTAGGGGGTCTCCGTCCTCGCAGGCCTTCTCCAGCATGCTGTAGCGCAGCTCGGGATCACACCACATCTTAGACAGAGCCAGGCAGGCCGACCTGCGCAGCTGCAGAACACATACGTACACGCGCACACACACACACACACACACACACACACACACACACACACACACACACACACACACACACACACACACACACACACACACACACACACACACACACACACACACACACACACACACACACACACACACACACACTCAAATCAAATTTATTTATATAGCACATTTAAAAACAACTCTCATTGTACCAAAGTGCTTCACAAGGCAGAATATAGTGGAATACAATACAATAAAATGCAATACAATACAATACAGTACAATTCAGTGCGGAAGACGTCAATATGACCACATGACCACATGACATGTGGTCATATTGGAGCTCAGCGGCAGCTCCTGAACACGCATCCAGCATCCTCAGAGACACCTGGAAGCCCTGAGACATGACCACATCACTTTCACTATCACTATCACTATCACTATCACTACTGAACACGCATCCAGCATCCTCAGAGACACCTGGAAGCCCTGAGAGACATGACCACATCACTATCACTATCACTACTGGAAGCCCTGAGAGACACACGACCACAACACTGTCACTATCACTATCACTATCACTACTGGAAGCCCTGAGATACACACAACCACAACACTATCACTATCACTAATGGAAGCCTTGAGAGACACACGACCACAACACTGTCACTATCACTATCACTACTGGAAGCCGTGAGATACACACAACCACAACACTATCACTATCACTATCACTATCACTACACACACACACACACACACACACACACACACACACACACACACACACACACACACACACACACACACACACACACACACACACACACACACACACACACACACACACACACACACACACACACACACACACGCACGCACACACACACGTACACACGCACGGGCGCACACACGCACAGGCGCACATACACACACACCCTCATGTTAACCCATTCTGTGCGGGAACCCCTTTTGGTGTTTTAAGCATTATGTTATACTTTAGCTATTGCAAAATAGCAGATGCTATTTTTTGAAAAAACGTGAAAATGTGGCACAAATCTTTGAATATATATTCTTTCAGAGTGAACGTTTTTAACTCAAATCTTTGCTTCTGGGGGAGGGGTCCCTGGAACTACATATTTTCCGAGGCCAATTACATATATTGTTGGGGCTCTGTAGAATCTTCCTCAGGTCTAAATGGGTTAATTTGTCCATTGATTATATTTGTACGCAGTCAGAGTCTTCGTAACTCTGATGTTATTCCAGTGCAGCCAACTCACCGGGTTGTTGGTCTGATCAGGAGCGTCCTCTCTGAGCTGAGTGAAGATCAGTCTGTCGAAGTCTTCTCTCTGGAGCTCAGCGGCAGCTCCTGAACACGCATCCAGCATCCTCAGAGACACCTGGAAGCCCTGAGACATGACCACATCACTTTCACTATCACTATCACTATCACTACTGAACACGCATCCAGCATCCTCAGAGACACCTGGAAGCCCTGAGAGACATGACCACATCACTATCACTATCACTACTGGAAGCCCTGAGATACACACGACCACAACACTATCACTATCACTACTGGAAGCCCTGAGAGACACACGACCACAACACTATCACTATCACTATCACTATCACTACTGGAAGCCCTGAGATACACACAACCACAACACTATCACTATCACTATCACTAATGGAAGCCCTGAGAGACACACGACCACAACACTATCACTATCACTATCACTATCACTATCACTAATGGAAGCCTTGAGAGACACACGACCACAACACTATCACTATCACTATCACTATCACTACTGGAAGCCGTGAGATACACACAACCACAACACTATCACTATCACTATCACTAATGGAAGCCCTGAGAGACACACGGCCACAACACTATCACTATCACTATCACTATCACTACTGGAAGCCCTGAGATACACACAACCACAACACTGTCACTATCACTATCACTATCACTATCACTATCACTATCACTACTGGAAGCCCTGAGAGACACACGACCACAACACTGTCACTATCACTATCACTATCACTATCACTACTGGAAGCCCTGAGATACACACAACCACAACACTATCACTATCACTATCACTAATGGAAGCCCTGAGAGACACACGGCCACAACACTATCACTATCACTATCACTATCACTACTGGAAGCCCTGAGAGACACACGACCACAACACTATCACTATCACTACTGGAAGCCTTGAGAGACACACGACCACTATCACTATCACTATCACTATCACTATCACTATCACTATCACTACTGGAAGCCTTGAGAGACACACGACCACAACACTATCACTATCACTATCACTACTGGAAGCCTTGAGAGACACACGACCACTATCACTATCACTATCACTATCACTATCACTACTGGAAGCCTTGAGAGACACACGACCACTATCACTATCACTATCACTATCACTATCACTATCACTACTGGAAGCCTTGAGAGACACACGACCACAACACTATCACTATCACTA
The DNA here is from genome assembly GCF_951216825.1 of Electrona antarctica. NCBI lineage: Eukaryota > Metazoa > Chordata > Actinopteri > Myctophiformes > Myctophidae > Electrona > Electrona antarctica. The sequence continues at coordinate 583,688 of NC_136810.1, read as the reverse complement.
TCACTATCACTACTGGAAGCCCTGAGATACACACAACCACAACACTATCACTATCACTATCACTAATGGAAGCCCTGAGAGACACACGGCCACAACACTGTCACTATCACTACTGGAAGCCTTGAGAGACACACGACCACAACACTATCACTATCACTACTGGAAGCCTTGAGAGACACACGACCACTATCACTATCACTATCACTACTGGAAGCCCTGAGAGACACACAACCACAACACTATCACTATCACTATCACTACTGGAAGCCCTGAGAGACACACGACCACATCACTATCACTATCACTATCACTATCACTACTGGAAGCCCTGAGAGACACACGACCACAACACTATCATTATCACTACTGGAAGCCCTGAGAGACACACGACCACAACACTATCACTATCACTATCACTATCACTACTGGAAGCCTTGAGAGACACACGACCACAACACTATCACTACCACTATCACTATCACTACTGGAAGCCCTGAGAGACACACGACCACTACACTGTCACTATCACTATCACTACTGGAAGCCCTGAGAGACACACGACCACTATCACTATCACTATCACTATCACTACTGGAAGCCTTGAGAGACACACGACCACAACACTATCACTATCACTATCACTACTGGAAGCCCTGAGAGACACACGACCACAACACTATCACTACCACTATCACTATCACTACTGGAAGCCCTGAGAGACACACGACCACAACACTGTCACTATCACTATCACTATCACTACTGGAAGCCTTGAGAGACACACGACCACAACACTGTCACTATCACTATCACTATCACTACTGGAAGCCCTGAGAGACACACGACCACAACACTGTCACTATCACTATCACTATCACTACTGGAAGCCTTGAGAGACACACGACCACTATCACTATCACTATCACTATCACTACTGGAAGCCCTGAGAGACACACGACCACAACACTATCACTATCACTATCACTATCACTATCACTACTGGAAGCCTTGAGAGACACACGACCACTATCACTATCACTATCACTATCACTACTGGATAGTGTTGTTTTCGTCGACTAAAACTATGACGAAAAATGGTCGTCGACTACCTTTTTTCCACGGACGAAAACCACATGGAAACTAAATGAAAACTAAGCTATGACTAAAACTAAGACTAAATATATTGACAATTTCGTTAACATATAAAAACTAGACTAAAATGTTAAGAAGGGACTAGTGGACAAGAGATCCAGAATGAGTCATTTTAAAATTGGTTGCATGCTGAAAATAGCAGATCTACAAGCTCACAACGCGTTGCAGCGTGGGGGTCCAGAACCCACCTTCAGCAGCATGGGGGGTCCTCTCGGACCAGGGAGGTGACCAGAACAGAGACCAGAACGGAGGCCAGAACTCACCTTCAGCAGCATGGGGGGTCCTCTCGGACCAGGGAGGTGACCAGAACAGAGACCAGAACGGAGGCCAGAACTCACCTTCAGCAGCATGGGGGGTCCTCTATGGGTCCTCTAACTCACCTTCAGCAGCATGGGGGGGTCCTCTATGGGTCCTCTAACTCACCTTCAGCAGCATGGGGGGGTCCTCTATGGGTCCTCTAACTCACCTTCAGCAGCATGGGGGGGTCCTCTATGGGTCCTCTAACTCACCTTCAGCAGCATGGGGTTCCTCTATGGGTCCTCTAACTCACCTTCAGCAGCATGGGGGGGTCCTCTATGGGTCCTCTAACTCACCTTCAGCAGCATGGGGTTCCTCTATGGGTCCTCTAACTCACCTTCAGCAGCATGTGGGGGTCCTCTATGGGTCCTCTAACTCACCTTCAGCAGCATGGGGGGGTCCTCTCCGTACTGGACCAGGGAGGCGACCAGAACCGAGGCCAGAACCGGAACGATCATCCTGGACAGCTTCTTCTTGGACACCAGGTGCTGGAGCAGGGTCAGGCCCCAGTAGTGGATCTCTGTGTGTGTGTGTGTGTGGGGGGGGGGGGGGGGGGGGGACACCAGGAAAAAAAAGGAGTGTTGATTTTGTCGCCAAAATGACAAAAATGTTTTCGTCGACTAAATCATTAGGCAGATCTTTTTTTAAACACTATTTTATTTTACAAAAATGTTTAGATTTTCATTATCGTGAGAACGATGGCTTCCATTTTCGCATTGCAACTTTTCAGGACTAGAAAGCCTGCAGTTTCTATTAGCTTGTATTCCCCATCTATCTATGTCACCAGGGCAGGAATTTCACGGCGGCCACGGCGGCCATGGCCGTCGTTGCCCCTCTCTTTGGCCGTGTGCCCCTCGAAAAAGTATATGCCCATACGGCCACAGTGGCCGTGGTGCCCCGACCGGCGCCCACAGAAGTTCATTTTACCGTTTATCGCAATTTTCCAGTCATTACGGTAACCAATGTTCCCCTCACGTCCCGCGCAGAACAAATTTGTGTTGTAGTTGTGTTGCCATTTGCAAAGTGGTTTGATTATTTTGCGGTACTTTGCCTTAATAACTACCCCCGCTGCCGCTGGTCGTCATGACGCGCGCATACACACACACACACACACACACACACACACACACACACACACACCCGCACGCCTCCTCCTCCGCGCCACACATACACGCACTGACAGAGTAAACAGAGGGCATTTAGCCCACACGCTGCCTACTAGTGTAGCTAATCTAGCTATCCGGTCAAACTGCAACTATCACTCAAAACAAAACAATGTTTCCTACAGTTGCGACAGTGTGGCGGTCCTACGTCACATGTATTAACGTTGGTCGGACATGGTCCAGCTGATTTCCTTTTGTCTAATGCGAAACAGCGTGGCTGTCCATACAAGGAGGAGATCTACCGAATCTATCTAGCCCACCAAAACAAACATAAATGTACTTTTGCGTCGCATTATGGATAGCGACAGAAAGACACCATGGATATAATTAAACAATTGTTCCCCTGTGCACAGCACACACTGTCTCCAGGTAAGAACAACAAACTGATTTGAAGCTGCACTTTCACTTTGTGTTGACTTACTGCAGAGTCCTCAGTCCTGCAGCGGTGCAGCCCCACAATGGAGAAATTATCTTATCTGTCACTAACCTCTCTACAATGCCATGTTATTCAATATATTAGTTTAGCACAAAATATAGGCTTTTCTAAACCAAGCCCTTATTCAAAAGTTATGTAGGCTGTCATTGTATTTTATGTGAATTAACTCAGTTTAACCCAATGATCCTCAGCCATTTAAATTTCAAGGACCCCCAAATTAAATTTATATTAATTAGCCTAGGGTGACAGCCTGACAGGGTCCTAGGCCATTTCATTATGATTTTCATCTCTGGACTGGGTCCCCAAAACATGTTTACAATATTTTACAACAGTAGCTACTTATATTTTGTTATTTAAAGCTGTGATTATTTATTTAAGAAGCACTGTTCTGAACCAATGTTCATCGGAAAATCATTTTTTAATTGATGGCCTTCATGCCCTGGCACTTGGCCTTGTGCCCTTAAAAAGTTGACCACACTAAAGGCCAAGTGGCCTTGCCCCTAAAAGGATGAAATTCCAGGCCTGTATGTCACTGGAGGACGGTTTCTGAACTGCCCACAGCCCTCCTATGAGACACAGACTGGTTTCTGAACTGCCCACAGCCCTCCTATGAGACACAGACTGGTTTCTGAACTGCCCACAGCCCTCCTATGAGACACAGACTGGTTTCTGAACTGCCCACAGCCCTCCTATGAGACACAGACTGGTTTCTGAACCGCCCACAGCCCTCCTATGAGACACAGACTGGTTTCTAAACTGCCCACAGCCCTCCTATGAGACACAGACTGGTTTCTGAACTGCCCACAGAGACACAGACTGGTTTCTGAACTGCCCACAGCCCTCCTATGAGACACAGACTGGTTTCTAAACTGCCCACAGCCTTCCTATGAGACACAGACTGGTTTCTGAACTGCCCACAGCCCTCCTATGAGACACAGACTGGTTTCTCTACTGCCCACAGCCCTCCTATGAGACACAGACTGGTTTCTGAACTGCCCACAGCCCTCCTATGAGACACAGACTGGTTTCTAAACTGCCCACAGCCCTCCTATGAGACACAGACTGGTTTCTGAACTGCCCACAGCCCTCCTATGAGACACAGACTGGTTTCTGAACTGCCCACAGCCCTCCTATGAGACACAGACTGGTTTCTGAACTGCCCACAGCCCTCCTATGAGACACAGACTGGTTTCTAAACTGCCCACAGCCCTGAGACACAGACTGGTTTCTGAACTGCCCACAGCCCTCCTATGAGACACAGACTGGTTTCTGAACTGCCCACAGCCCTCCTATGAGACACAGACTGGTTTCTGAACTGCCCACAGCCCTCCTATGAGACACAGACTGGTTTCTGAACTGCCCACAGCCCTCCTATGAGACACAGACTGGTTTCTGAACTGCCCACAGCCCTCCTATGAGACACAGACTGGTTTCTGAACTGCCCACAGCCCTCCTATGAGACAGACTGGTTTCTGAACTGCCCACAGCCCTCCTATGAGACACAGACTGGTTTCTGAACTGCCCACAGCCCTCCTATGAGACACAGACTGGTTTCTGAACTGCCCACAGCCCTCCTATGAGACACAGACTGGTTTCTGAACTGCCCACAGCCCTCCTATGAGACACAGACTGGTTTCTGAACTGCCCACAGCCCTCCTATGAGACAGACTGGTTTCTGAACTGCCCACAGCCCTCCTATGAGACACAGACTGGTTTCTGAACTGCCCACAGCCCTCCTATGAGACACAGACTGGTTTCTGAACTGCCCACAGCCCTCCTATGAGACACAGACTGGTTTCTGAACTGCCCACAGCCCTCCTATGAGACACAGACTGGTTTCTGAACTGCCCACAGCCCTCCTATGAGACACAGACTGGTTTCTGAACTGCCCACAGCCCTCCTATGAGACACAGACTGGTTTCTGAACTGCCCACAGCCCTCCTATGAGACACAGACTGGTTTCTGAACTGCCCACAGCCCTCCTATGAGACACTTTTTTAGTGGTGCATTATTAGTGAGGACCTGGTTGAAAAGTGGTGAAGTGGTCCTTTAATCATTAATCATGTTAGTCCAGTTCTGTCAGAGGATCATTTGTAGTTCTGTCAGAGGATCATTTGTAGTTCTGTCAGAGGATCATGTCAACCCCTTACCCCTGTGTCGGATCGCTGGTTAGACTGGCATAGTGTCAACCCCCTTACCCCTGTGTCGGATCGCTGGTTAGACTGACATATCACCAATACGACCAATGCGGGCCGATCCGATACTTTTCCCGATACCGATACAGTATCGGGACATCTCTATGAGGTAATTTCCTGGGGTCTTGGGTTAGGGTTAGTAGGGTTAGCAGGACTGCATACATACCTCGTTCCCTCGGGAACATCTGTAGCGTGTGCAGCACCGTGTCTATCGCCCCCTGCTGACAGAGGAGGTCCACTGCACCAGAGCAGTCAGCCAGGGAAGACAGCACTTTGAGACCACACTGCTGGATGTGGACGCTGCTGATAAACTGCACGCACGCACGCACGCACGCACGCACGCGCACGCACGCACGCACGCACGCACGCACGCACGCACGCACGCACGCACACACACGCACACGCACACGCACACGCACACGCACACACACACACACACACTTGACACGTAAGCAAAGGTCTTCGGGATGGGGATTGGAACCTGCGCCACGGTGCCCAGAGTAGACGTCCGACCCCTCCCCTTTTCTCTTGGCTTTTTTTTGTATTTCTGTTTTTAATCCACGGTTTCTATTTTAAGTTGTGTTTGTCAGGCACAAATTAAATCAATGTGATAATTGGGTTACATTACATAACATTCCAACGCCTCTCGCCCACACAGATCTCTGCTTTCATCACAGATCTCTGCTTTCATCACAGAGTCTTTGGCCAATCAGATCTCTGCTTTCATCACAGAGTCTTTGGCCACACAGATCTCTGCTTTCACCACAGATCTCTGCTTTCATCACAGATCTCTGCTTTCATCACAGATCTCTGCTTTCATCACAGATCTCTGCTTTCATCACAGATCTCTGCTTTCATCACAGATCTCTGCTTTCATCACAGATCTCTGCTTTCATCACAGAGTCTTTGGCCAATCAGATCTCTGCTTTCATCACAGAGTCTTTGGCCACACAGATCTCTGCTTTCACCACAGAGTCTTTGGCCACACAGATCTCTGCTTTCACCACAGAGTCTTTGGCCAATCAGATCTCTGCTTTCATCACAGAGTCTTTGGCCACACAGATCTCTGCTTTCACCACAGAGTCTTTGGCCAATCAGATCTCTGCTTTCACCACAGAGTCTTTGGCCACACAGATCTCTGCTTTCATCACAGAGTCTTTGGCCAATCAGATCTCTGCTTCACCACAGAGTCTTTGGCCAATCAGATCTCTGCTTTCATCACAGAGTCTTTGGCCACACAGATCTCTGCTTTCACCACAGAGTCTTTGGCCAATCAGATCTCTGCTTTCATCACAGAGTCTTTGGCCACACAGATCTCTGCTTTCACCACAGAGTCTTTGGCCACACAGATCTCTGCTTTCACCACAGAGTCTTTGGCGTCAGAGGTCAGAGGTCAGAGGTCAGAGGCGTCTGTTACTATTTTAAACGTTCCTTTGCTCCTGCTTCTTAACGCCAACATCCTGCTATCATGGACTTCATGTTTACTTCCTGGTTGTATGACTTCATGTTACGTAGACAGAATTGCATTTTATGTAGTCATATAGCACTTCATAGTATAGTATAGTATAGTATAGTATAGTATAGTATAGTATAGTATAGTATAGTATAGTATAGTATAGTATAGATGTGACAAGATCTGACTGAGAGACCGCCATCGCGCAAATTCCAGCTTTTCACCAGCTTTTTTTTAATGAGTTAATAGCACAGGCAGACTCTTCACATACTAGAGCATGTCTGAAATAAGTGTCAGAGCTGAAATCGACATGTAAATATGAAATAAATGCTTAAACATGTAGCTATAGGTGTAATGTTAGAGTCCACAGAAGACATGTAAATATGAAATAAATGCTTAAACATGTAGCTAGGTGTAATGCTAGAGTCCACAGAACCTTTCAAGCCTGTTTTCTCAACTCGCTGTTTCTCTGCAAGACATTACTCTATAATCCATATCTCCAAAACTGGTGGGTAAAACTGAACAACCGATATGTCAATTTGAAGCTATGATTCCCTGCTTTCATAAGACATGAACAAACGGAAATTCAAAAAATCCCAATGGCAGTCCCTCAGTCAAATTTAGTCACATATGTATAGTTTATATGTATAGTTCCATTATATAGATATTCCACTGTTACGTTCTTAGCTTACGCATGTTTCATGATAACTACTTGTTATATATGTGATGTATTGCCATGCTTTTTGTTCTTGCTTAATGTAAGTCCCTCTGGATTAAGAGCGTCTGATAAATGCCTACATTGTAAATTGTAAATTGTATGTGTACTTCCTAGTTATATGGATACAAGGAAGCTTTGAGAAGGAAAGGAAGTGGTCACGTGACTGGGCTGCGCCATGACACTTTCATGGACACTTTCATGGAGCCATACTCACACCGGAAGTTCAGTGGATACATGGCAGTGAATGGTAAATGGTAAATGGTGCATTTATATAGCGCCTTTATCCAAGGCGCTTTACATAGATTGTGCATTACATTCACCCATTCACACACACATTCATACACCGATTGCTGCGGAAGCCATGCAAGGTACCAACCAGCACATCGGGAGCAATTTGGGGTTCAGTGTCTTGCCCAAGGACACTTCGACATGTAGACAGGAGGAGCCGGGATTCGAACCGCCGACCCATGGATCATTGGACGACCTGCTCTACCTCATGAGCCACATGGAGCCGGCTGGACCAGCTCATAACAAACATTATTTTGTCTCAATTGAGACCTTTTGTCATATAATCGGTTCAGGAATATAAACTAAGACATATCACAGGTTGTTTTCTAATCACTTGCTTTTCCGGTGTGAGTTTTGGCTCCAATGAAAGTGTCCATGAAAGTGTCATGGCGCAGCCCAGTCACGTGACCATGACCTTTCCTTCTCAAAGCTTCCTTGGTTCTCTTACCCTGTTGAGGACCTCCAGGTAGACGGTGTGAGCTCCTTCCAGGACACACTGGTTCTTCAGGACCTTCAGGGAGAGGTCCACCGTGTCGGGGTCGGCCACCGACACGCCGTGCTCCTGCAGACTCCTGTCTGAGACGGACAGAAGGGTCAACAGGTCACCATGGGATCAATAACTCACGGAGCATTGTTCAGGCCATTCTTGGAAGAATCCCTCTACAGGTGAGATGTTGAAGAATCCCTCTACACAGGTGAGATGGAAGAATCCCTCTACACAGGTGAGATGAAGAATCCCTCTACAGGTGAGATGGAAGAATCCCTCTACAGGTGAGATGAAGAATCCCTCTACAGGTGAGATGAAGAATCCCTCTACAGGTGAGATGAAGAATCCCTCTACAGGTGAGATGAAGAATCCCTCTACAGGTGAGATGAAGAATCCCTCTACAGGTGAGATGAAGAATCCCTCTACAGGTGAGATGAAGAATCCCTCTACAGGTGAGATGAAGAATCCCTCTACAGGTGAGATGAAGAATCCCTCTACACAGGTGAGATGAAGAATCCCTCTACACAGGTGAGATGAAGAATCCCTCTACAGGTGAGATGAAGAATCCCTCTACACAGGTGAGATGAAGAATCCCTCTACACAGGTGAGATGAAGAATCCCTCTACACAGGTGAGATGAAGAATCCCTCTACACAGGTGAGATGAAGAATCCCTCTACACAGGTGAGATGGAAGAATCCCTCTACACAGGTGAGATGAAGAATCCCTCTACACAGGTGAGATGAAGAATCCCTCTACACAGGTGAGATGGAAGAATCCCTCTACACAGGTGAGATGGAAGAATCCCTCTACACAGGTGAGATGGAAGAATCCCTCTACACAGGTGAGATGAAGAATCCCTCTACACAGGTGAGATGAAGAATCCCTCTACACAGGTGAGATGGAAGAATCCCTCTACACAGGTGAGATGAAGAATCCCTCTACACAGGTGAGATGGAAGAATCCCTCTACACAGGTGAGATGAAGAATCCCTCTACACAGGTGAGATGAAGAATCCCTCTACACAGGTGAGATGAAGAATCCCTCTACACAGGTGAGATGGAAGAATCCCTCTACACAGGTGAGATGAAGAATCCCTCTACACAGGTGAGATGGAAGAATCCCTCTACACAGGTGAGATGAAGAATCCCTCTACACAGGTGAGATGAAGAATCCCTCTACACAGGTGAGATGAAGAATCCCTCTACACAGGTGAGATGAAGAATCCCTCTACACAGGTGAGATGAAGAATCCCTCTACACAGGTGAGATGAAGAATCCCTCTACACAGGTGAGATGAAGAATCCCTCTACACAGGTGAGATGAAGAATCCCTCTACACAGGTGAGATGAAGAATCCCTCTACACAGGTGAGATGAAGAATCCCTCTACACAGGTGAGATGAAGAATCCCTCTACACAGGTGAGATGTTGAATCCCTCTACACAGGTGAGATGTTGAATCCCTCTACACAGGTGAGATGTTGGGAGATCAGATTTAACTGCCGGTTCCCGGCAGTTAAATCTTTGACATCTTCGACGTCGAAATTTAAAAAAAAATATAAACGTGTGTGTGTGTGTGTGTGTGTGTGTGATGTGGCTTGGCCTGTTGTAGCGCCACCATGAGGCTGATTTGAAAACTGTCAAGTGGCATTTCTTCCAAAGCCTAGTGGGAATACGCATGCACAGTTTCACCACAATCGGACGCTGCGTTGAGTAGTTGTGGCGATTTGTACAAAACGGGTACAAAGCGGGCTACTCCTGAAAAGTTTAGAAGCCAATCGTAGCCAATGAGGGTGGATTATGAGAAATCAAACAAATCCGTCTTGATCACATGACTATGTGTACCGACTATGTGTACCGATTTGCGTGAAATTTGGATAAAATCTGAAGGAGTAATATTAGAAAATGTGTTTTACATATGTCGTCCTCCTGGTGGCGCTAAAGAGAGCAGATGTAAAAAATTCCAGGAAAAGGTTTTTCCTTGGCCTCTAGGGAGTTGGCATACAAAGTTATCCACAGATCCGTGCAGTTAGAGGTAAAAACACTTTTCGGCCAGTTATAGCGCCATCACGAGGCTGAGTTGAAAATATTCATGTGGCATTTCTTCCTTGGCCTAGTGGGAATGTGCGTGCACAATTTCACGGAAATCACACAAGTGTTCATGATTTGCAGCATTTTGTTTGAAACCGAGCACTCCTGCGAACTTTGGAAGCCAATCTTAGCCAATCAGGATGAAGTCTGAGAAATCTGAAACACCCGTTTCGTTGAATGGCTCTAGAGAGACTGTGTACCAATTTGCGTGATGTTTGGACAAAATCTGTAGGACTTTGGAAGCCAATCTTAGCCAATCAGGATGAAGTCTGAGAAATCTGAAACACCCGTTTCGTTGAATGGCTCTAGAGAGACTGTGTACCAATTTGCGTGATGTTTGGACAAAATCTGTAGGTGTACTGTCCAAAAACTTGTTTTGCACAAAGCGGCCTCCTGGTGGAGGTATAACAGGCCGTTCTGGAAACTTTGGGGCAGAGGTTCATCGTTGGCATCCAGGGAGTGTGTGTGCAAAATTTGGCATCGACAGGGTTACCGGTGCCGGAGATTAGCTGGTCACAGACGGACGGACAGACACACGGACGGACGGACGGAGTGCAAAACATACTCTCTCCCCATGCCTTCGGCCTGGTGGAGACAAAGATGTGAGGGGTTCTGAACCCAACAAACCAATTAAAAAATATTAGCAGCCAAATGTTGTCCAACTAGTCCACTGTCAGATCTAGGTCTTTGTAGAGTCTAGGTCTTTTTTATTCCCATAGCTGCTCCTCTCCATATAAATGATGAGATTAGTTTATCTAATTTGAAGAAAAAAGGTAATGACGAAAAATGTAAAACCATGGAACAGATTTAAAACCATGGAACAGATTTAAAACCATGGAACAGATTTAAAACCATGGAACAGATTTAAAACCATGGAACAGATTTAAAACCATGGAACAGATTTAAAACCATGGAACAGATTTAAAACCATGGAACAGATTTAAAACCATGGAACAGATTTAAAACCAAAGAACAGGTAGACTTACATGTATTTGTATGAAGTTTACTCTCCCTGCCAAGGATATATCCATAATGGGCCATCTATTTAAGTACTACTTTATTTTTGTAAGTGTGCATGCGCACGCACATACAAATCTAATTTAACCAAATCTAATTTAAGTGTTTATGCAGGATATCCTTAGTCTGCAGAAGGCTTATTCTGCATATAGTTCTAATTGTTGGTGATTCGGACGCACTGAAACGATCTCATTACATTACATTTTAGAGCAGGGTGGGTGGAGATGGTATCACTTTGACATCACCCCCTCTGTTGCGTGACGCACGCGTACACACACACACACACACACACACACACACACACACACACACCCCCCCCCCCCCCCCTACCTGGGCAGAGGAAGGTGAGGCTGGCCTGCAGGGCCTCCGTCTGCAGCTCAGACCTACCTGGGCAGAGGAAGGTGAGGCTGGCCTGCAGGGCCTCCGTCTGCAGCTCAGACCTACCTGGGCAGAGGAAGGTGAGGCTGGCCTGCAGGGCCTCCGTCTGCAGCTCAGACCTACCTGGGCAGAGGAAGGTGAGGCTGGCCTGCAGGGCCTCCGTCTGCAGCTCAGACCTACCTGGGCAGAGGAAGGTGAGGCTGGCCTGCAGGGCCTCCGTCTGCAGCTCAGACCTACCTGGGCAGAGAAAGGTGAGGCTGGCCTGCAGGGCCTCCGTCTGCAGCTCAGACCTACCTGGGCAGAGGAAGGTGAGGCTGGCCTGCAGGGCCTCCGTCTGCAGCTCGGGTTCAAAGTTGTGTGTCTTCATGGCTTTGAGGATCTGCCCCATGGCCATGTTCAGCTCATCCAGAGTGGCCGTCCTGCAGAAGAAGACGACGACACACAGGAACACGTTTTCCTCCAACGCACTGCTTTTCAACCCCTTTCATATCAAGGCCCATTTGAGCCACGGACCACCGTTTGATGACATTTAGCTTCTCAGACCCATTTGAGCCACGGACCACCATTTGATGACATTTAGCTTCTCAGACCCATTTGAGCCACGGACCACCATTTGATGACATTTAGCCTCTCAGACCCATTTGAGCCACGGACCACCGTTTGATGACATTTAGCTTCTCAGACCCATTTGAGCCACGGACCACCGTTTGATGACATTTAGCCTCTCAGACCCATTTGAGCCACGGACCACCGTTTGATGACATTTAGCCTCTCAGACCCATTTGAGCCACGGACCACCGTTTGATGACATTTAGCCTCTCAGACCCATCTGAGCCACGGACCACCATGTGATGACATTTAGCCTCTCAGACCCATCTGAGCCACGGACCACCATGTGATGACATTTAGCCCCTCAGACCCATCTGATCCACGGACCACCGTTTGATGACATTTAGCCTCTCAGACCCATTTGAGCCACGGACCACCATTTGATGACATTTAGCCTCTCAGACCCATTTGAGCCACGGACCACCATTTGATGACATTTAGCCTCTCAGACCCATTTGAGCCACGGACCACCGTTTGATGACATTTAGCCTCTCAGACCCATCTGAGCCACGGACCACCGTTTGATGACATTTAGCCTCTAAGACCCATCTGAGCCACGGACCACCATTCGATTTAGCCTGCCCTCTCAGACCCAAAACTAAAGAATATGTCCGCAATTCCATGCTGTCAAAGTCAAAGTCAAAGTTGTTCTCCGCATTTGACCCATTACATCTCTTGGAGCGGTGAGCCACAGCCGTGCGCCGCACTCAGGAATCATTAGTTGATTTGACCCCCCAATACGGCGGGCCCCGGTGTTACTGGGTGGGCCCCCATGTTACTGGGTGGGCCTCCATGTTACTGGGTGGGACCCGGTGTTACTGGGTGGGCCCCCATGTTACTGGGTGGGCCTCCATGTTACTGGGTGGGACGCGGTGTTACTGGGTGGGCCTCGGTCTCACGTGCCCTGGGTGGGCCTCCATGTTACTGGGTGGGACCCGGTGTTACTGGGTGGGCCCCCATGTTACTGGGTGGGCCCCCATGTTACTGGGTGGGCCTCATGTTACAGGGTGGGCCTCAAGCTACTGGGTGGGCCCCCATGTTACTGGGTGGGCCTCATGTTACTGGGTGGGCATCATGTTACTGGGTGGGCCCCCATGTTACTGGGTGGGCCTCATGTTACTGGGTGGGTCTCATGTTACTGGGTGGGCCTCATGTTACTGGGTGGGCCCCCATGTTACTGGGTGGGCCCCCATGTTACTGGGTGGGCCCCCATGTTACTGGGTGGGCCTCATGTTACTGGGTTGGCCTCATGTTACTGGGTGGGCCTCATGTTACTGGGTGGGCCCCCATGTTACTGGGTGGGCATCATGTTACTGGGTGGGCATCATGTTACTGGGTGGGCCCCCATGTTACTGGGTGGGCATCATGTTACTGGGTGGGCCCCCATGTTACTGGGTGGGCCCCCATGTTACTGGGTGGGCATCATGTTACTGGGTGGGCCCCCATGTTACTGGGTGGGCCTCATGTTACTGGGTGGGCATCATGTTACTGGGTGGGCCCCCATGTTACTGGGTGGGCCCCCATGTTACTGGGTGGGCCTCATGTTACTGGGTTGGCATCATGTTACTGGGTGGGCCCCCATGTTACTGGGTGGGCCCCCATGTTACTGGGTGGGCATCATGTTACTGGGTGGGCCCCCATGTTACTGGGTGGGCCCCCATGTTACTGGGTGGGCCTCATGTTACTGGGTTGGCATCATGTTACTGGGTGGGGCCCCATGTTACTGGGTGGGCATCATGTTACTGGGTGGGCCCCCATGTTACTGGGTGGGCCTCATGTTACTGGGTGGGCCTCATGTTACTGGGTGGGCCCCATGTTACTGGGTGGGCCTCATGTTACTGGGTGGGCCTCATGTTACTGGGTGGGCCTCATGTTACTGGGTGGGCCTCATGTTACTGGGTGGGCCTCATGTTACTGGGTGGGCCTCATGTTACTGGGTGGGCCTCATGTTACTGGGTGGGCCGGGTGGGCCTCATGTTACTGGGTGGGCCTCATGTTACTGGGTGGGCCTCATGTTACTGGGTGGGCCTCATGTTACTGGGTGGGCCTCATGTTACTGGGTGGGCCTCATGTTACTGGGTGGGCCCCCATGTTACTGGGTGGGCCTCATGTTACTGGGTGGGCCCCCATGTTACTGGGTGGGCCTCATGTTACTGGGTGGGCCTCATGTTACTGGGTGGGCCCCCATGTTACTGGGTGGGCCTCATGTTACTGGGTGGACCCCCATGTTACTGGGTGGGCCTCATGTTACTGGGTGGGCCTCATGTTACTGGGTGGGCCTCATGTTACTGGGTGGGTATCATGCTACTGGGTGGGCATCATGCTACTGGGTGGGCCCCCATGTTACTGGGTGGGCCCCCATGTTACTGGGTGGGCCTCATGTTACTGGGTGGGCCTTATGTTACTGGGTGGGCCTCATGTTACTGGGTGGGCCTCATGTTACTGGTTGGGCCTCATGTTACTGGGTGGGCCTCATGTTACTGGTTGGGCATCATGCTACTGGGTGGGCCCCCATGTTACTGGGTGGGCCTCATGTTACTGGGTGGGCCTCATGTTACTGGGTGGGCCCCCATGTTACTGGGTGGGCCTCATGTTACTGGGTGGGCCTCATGTTACTGGGTGGGCATCATGTTACTGGGTGGGCCCCCATGTTACTGGGTGGGCATCATGTTACTGGGTGGGCCCCCATGTTACTGGGTGGGCCCCCATGTTACTGGGTGGGCCCCCATGTTACTGGGTGGGCCTCATGTTACTGGGTGGGCCTTATGTTACTGGGTGGGCCTCATGTTACTGGGTGGGCATCATGTTACTGGGTGGGCCCCCATGTTACTGGGTGGGCCTCATGTTACTGGGTGGGGCCCCATGTTACTGGGTGGGCATCATGTTACTGGGTGGGCCTCATGTTACTGGGTGGGCCCCCATGTCACTGGGTGGGCCCCCATGTTACTGGGTGGGCCCCCATGTTACTGGGTGGGCCTCATGTTACTGGGTTGGCATCATGTTACTGGGTGGGGCCCCATGTTACTGGGTGGGCATCATGTTACTGGGTGGGCCCCCATGTTACTGGGTGGGCCTCATGTTACTGGGTGGGCCCCCATGTTACTGGGTGGGCCTCATGTTACTGGGTGGGCCTCATGTTACTGGGTGGGCCTCATGTTACTGGGTGGGCCCCATGTTACTGGGTGGGCCTCATGTTACTGGGTGGGCCTCATGTTACTGGGTGGGCCCCCATGTTACTGGGTGGGCCCCCATGTTACTGGGTGGGCCTCATGTTACTGGGTGGGCCTTATGTTACTGGGTGGGCCTCATGTTACTGGTTGGGCCTCATGTTACTGGGTGGGCCTCATGTTACTGGGTGGGCCTCATGTTACTGGGTGGGCATCATGTTACTGGGTGGGCCTCATGTTACTGGGTGGGCCCCCATGTTACTGGGTGGGCCTCATGTTACTGGGTGGACCCCCATGTTACTGGGTGGGCCTCATGTTACTGGGTGGGCCTCATGTTACTGGGTGGGCCTCATGTTACTGGGTGGGCATCATGTTACTGGGTGGGCCTCATGTTACTGGGTGGGCCTCATGTTACTGGGTGGGCCTCATGTTACTGGGTGGGCCCCCATGTTACTGGGTGGGCCTCATGTTACTGGGTGGACCCCCATGTTACTGGGTGGGCCTCATGTTACTGGGTGGGCCTCATGTTACTGGGTGGGCCTCATGTTACTGGGTGGGCATCATGTTACTGGGTGGGTATCATGATACTGGGTGGGCATCATGCTACTGGGTGGGCCCCCATGTTACTGGGTGGGCCCCCATGTTACTGGGTGGGCCTCATGTTACTGGGTGGGCCTTATGTTACTGGGTGGGCCTCATGTTACTGGTTGGGCCTCATGTTACTGGGTGGGCCTCAGTCTCACCTGCCCTGGATGGGCCTCATGTTACTGGGTGGGCCTCATGTTACTGGGTGGGCCTCGGTCTCACCTGCCCTGGGTGGGCCTCATGTTACTGGGTGGGCCTCGGTCTCACCTGCCCTGGGTGGGCCTCATGTTACTGGGTGGGCCTCATGTTACTGGGTGGGCCTCGGTCTCACCTGCCCTGGGTGGGCCTCATGTTACTGGGTGGGCCTCGGTCTCACCTGCCCTGGGTGGGCCTCATGTTACTGGGTGGGCCTCGGTCTCACCTGCCCTGGAACAGCAGATGGAGCAGTCTGCAGGCGCTGGTAGAAACCTCCAGGGAGGAGGCGTGTCTCTTCATCATCTCTACCAGGTTCACATGGAGCCCGTTGGACAGCAGCAGGGAACGCATCTTACCTGGAATGACATGTTAACCTATCAGTTTACCTGAAATAACATGTTAATCTATCAGTTTACCTGAAATAACATGTTAATCTATCAGTTTACCTGAAATAACATGTTAATCTATCAGTTTACCTGAAATAACATGTTAATCTATCAGTTTACCTGAAATAACATGAATAACGTGATGACCAAACTGGGAACCCACAGGTCACGTGATGACCAAACTGGGAACCCACAGGTCACGTGATGACCAAACTGGGAACCCACAGGTCACGTGATGACCAAACTGGGAACCCACAGGTCACGTGATGACCAAACTGGGAACCCACAGGTCACGTGATGACCAAACTGGGAACCCACAGGTCACGTGATGACCAAACTGGGAACCCACAGGTCACGTGATGACCAAACTGGGAACCCACAGGTCACGTGATGACCAAACTGGGAACCCACAGGTCACGTGATGACCAAACTGGGAACCCACAGGTCACGTGATGACCAAACTGGGAACCCACAGGTCACGTGATGACCAAACTGGGAACCCACAGGTCACGTGATGACCAAACTGGGAACCCACAGGTCACGTGATGACCAAACTGGGAACCCACAGGTCACGTGATGACCAAACTGGGAACCCACAGGTCACGTGATGACCAAACTGGGAACCCACAGGTCACGTGATGACCAAACTGGGAACCCACAGGTCACGTGATGACCAAACTGGGAACCCACAGGTCACGTGATGACCAAACTGGGAACCCACAGGTCACGTGATGACCAAACTGGGAACCCACAGGTCACGTGATGACCAAACTGGGAACCCACAGGTCACGTGATGACCAAACTGGGAACCCACAGGTCACGTGATGACCAAACTGGGAACCCACAGGTCACGTGATGACCAAACTGGGAACCCACAGGTCACGTGATGACCAAACTGGGAACCCACAGGTCACGTGATGACCAAACTGGGAACCCACAGGTCACGTGATGACCAAACTGGGAACCCACAGGTCACGTGATGACCAAACTGGGAACCCACAGGTCACGTGATGACCAAACTGGGAACCCACAGGTCACGTGATGACCAAACTGGGAACCCACAGGTCACGTGATGACCAAACTGGGAACCCACAGGTCACGTGATGACCAAACTGGGAACCCACAGGTCACGTGATGACCAAACTGGGAACCCACAGGTCACGTGATGACCAAACTGGGAACCCACAGGTCACGTGATGACCAAACTGGGAACCCACAGGTCACGTGATGACCAAACTGGGAACCCACAGGTCACGTGATGACCAAACTGGGAACCCACAGGTCACGTGATGACCAAACTGGGAACCCACAGGTCACGTGATGACCAAACTGGGAACCCACAGGTCACGTGATGACCAAACTGGGAACCCACAGGTCACGTGATGACCAAACTGGGAACCCACAGGTCACGTGATGACCAAACTGGGAACCCACAGGTCACGTGATGACCAAACTGGGAACCCACAGGTCACGTGATGACCAAACTGGGAACCCACAGGTCACGTGATGACCAAACTGGGAACCCACAGGTCACGTGATGACCAAACTGGGAACCCACAGGTCACGTGATGACCAAACTGGGAACCCACAGGTCACGTGATGACCAAACTGGGAACCCACAGGTCACGTGATGACCAAACTGGGAACCCACAGGTCACGTGATGACCAAACTGGGAACCCACAGGTCACGTGATGACCAAACTGGGAACCCACAGGTCACGTGATGACCAAACTGGGAACCCACAGGTCACGTGATGACCAAACTGGGAACCCACAGGTCACGTGATGACCAAACTGGGAACCCACAGGTCACGTGATGACCAAACTGGGAACCCACAGGTCACGTGATGACCAAACTGGGAACCCACAGGTCACGTGATGACCAAACTGGGAACCCACAGGTCACGTGATGACCAAACTGGGAACCCACAGGTCACGTGATGACCAAACTGGGAACCCACAGGTCACGTGATGACCAAACTGGGAACCCACAGGTCACGTGATGACCAAACTGGGAACCCACAGGTCACGTGATGACCAAACTGGGAACCCACAGGTCACGTGATGACCAAACTGGGAACCCACAGGTCACGTGATGACCAAACTGGGAACCCACAGGTCACGTGATGACCAAACTGGGAACCCACAGGTCACGTGATGACCAAACTGGGAACCCACAGGTCACGTGATGACCAAACTGGGAACCCACAGGTCACGTGATGACCAAACTGGGAACCCACAGGTCACGTGATGACCAAACTGGGAACCCACAGGTCACGTGATGACCAAACTGGGAACCCACAGGTCACGTGATGACCAAACTGGGAACCCACAGGTCACGTGATGACCAAACTGGGAACCCACAGGTCACGTGATGACCAAACTGGGAACCCACAGGTCACGTGATGACCAAACTGGGAACCCACAGGTCACGTGATGACCAAACTGGGAACCCACAGGTCACGTGATGACCAAACTGGGAACCCACAGGTCACGTGATGACCAAACTGGGAACCCACAGGTCACGTGATGACCAAACTGGGAACCCACAGGTCACGTGATGACCAAACTGGGAACCCACAGGTCACGTGATGACCAAACTGGGAACCCACAGGTCACGTGATGACCAAACTGGGAACCCACAGGTCACGTGATGACCAAACTGGGAACCCACAGGTCACGTGATGACCAAACTGGGAACCCACAGGTCACGTGATGACCAAACTGGGAACACATCGGCAAAACAAATAAACCTCTGCTGTTTGTTCCCTTTGAATTTGCCTCTGGGGGCGTGGCCTCAATATGATGTGTATAACAGGATGTTGGCCCGTATGGGCCGCCATCAGCCCTCCACTTCCTGTGGTGCGCCTGTGTTTTCATTCCCACTACACACCATCAACAGTGTATACACATTCTGAATGGCCCTGCTGACAGATTCAGTAGCGCAGCTCATAATCTGTTCTTGAGAGATTACGTGATGACAGGCTACGACAAAAAATACAAAAGATGTCTTTACTTTGACTGCAAACAATCTAAAAAAAAGAATACCAGGGTTGAAATCAAACCTATGAGCAGGGAGGGCTCCGGTGACGAATATAGACTGTACCCATGGATTAAAGCTAAATTAAACCCCACGACTGAAAAATATCTATCTATCTATCTATCTATCTACCCACTATCTATCTATCTATCTATCTATCTATCTTGCTCTCTCTCTACAAGCTTACAACACGTTGTTGCGCAAATAGACTATTTTTGGTGCAGGACACATCCTTTGGGGGGTGCATACTTAGTTATTAGTCATTGGTTAGACATGGGTTAAGGTTAGGTTTAGGTGTGCTGCCCCGTGGGAGGTTAGGGTGAGGGTTTGAGATAGGTTGTAGGACTAATTACTGGTCTAACCAATGACTAGTCTAAACCAAAAACTGTCTCAACTATGTACTGCACCCATAATTTGGGAGAACTTGAATCCATGTGTACCCCATCATTGTGTTTATTGGTGTTTCCCTCCACTAGCTCACACACAATATACATCCATGTGACATTCACAGGGGTCAATACATCCATGCCCAGTAAAGTGTGTGTTTCTCACGGTTGTGTGTGATGAGCGTGCACAAGGCGCTGGACGCAGCGCTGAACACTCTGGGAGACGAGGAGTGGAGCAGCATGGAGGCCATCAGCTGCCTGTGGACGGGAGCTCTGAGAACACAGAGCACGCACACACGCACACGCACACACACACACGCGCACACGCACACGCATACACGCACACGCACACGCGCACACACACACACACACACACACACACACACACACACACAGAGCACTCAGTAAACTAAAACTCAATTATGACGCCCTCACGGCTCTATTAAGCACAAAACAAAAATCAAAGGCAACAAAGTAGCAATAAGCTCCCTTAACCCATTTTGGGCGGGAACCCCTTTTGGTGTTTTAAAGCATTATGTTATGCTTTAGCTATTGGAAAATAGCAGATGTACAAGATCATACGAGCTTGTACATCTGCTATTTTTGAAAAATCGTGAAAATGTGGCGCAAATCTTTGAATATATATTCTTTCAGAATGAAAATTTGTAACTCAAATCTTTGCTTCTGGGAGGGGGGTCCCTGGAACAACATATTTTCAGATGGGGGTCCAGCAGCCAAATACAGATCATTCTGGGGGTCCTTGACGTGAAAAAGGTTGAGCACCACTCTGACATAGAAACATTTTTCCGAAAACTTTTAGGATTTAGAAGCCTTTTTTTATCGGTCTCAGGCCTAAATGAGTTAAGTGTCTTTACACATTGTTGTTATTTAGCCAACCCAATGAGTGGTTTCCTCATCGGATGCTGCATTAAACCACTTAATGAGTGGTTTCCTCATCGGATGGCCTGCATTAAACCACTTAATGAGTGGTTTCCTCATCGGATGCCTGCATTAAACCACTTAATGAGTGGTTCCCTCATCGGATGGCCTGCATTAAACCACTTAATGAGTGGTTCCCTCATCGGATGGCCTGCATTAAACCACTTAATGAGTGGTTCCCTCATCGGATGGCCTGCATTAAACCACTTAATGAGTGGTTTCCTCATCGGACGCCTGCATTAAACCACTTAATGAGTGGTTTCCTCATCGGATGGCCTGCATTAAACCACTTAATGAGTGGTTCCCTCATCGGATGCCTGCATTAAACCACTTAATGAGTGGTTTCCTCATCGGATGGCCTGCATTAAACCACTTAATGAGTGGTTTCCTCATCGGATGCCTGCATTAAACCACTTAATGAGTGGTTTCCTCATCGGATGCCTGCATTAAACCACTTAATGAGTGGTTTCCTCATCGGATGGCCTGCATTAAACCACTTAATGAGTGGTTTCCTCATCGGATGCCTGCATTAAACCACTTAATGAGTGGTTTCCTCATCGGATGGCCTGCATTAAACCACTTAATGAGTGGTTTCCTCATCGGATGCCTGCATTAAACCACTTAATGAGTGGTTTCCTCATCGGATGGCCTGCATTAAACCACTTAATGAGTGGTTTCCTCATCGGATGGCCTGCATTAAACCACTTAATGAGTGGTTTCCTCATCGGATGCCTGCATTAAACCACTTAATGAGTGGTTTCCTCATCGGATGGCCTGCATTAAACCACTTAATGAGTGGTTTCCTCATCGGATGGCCTGCATTAAACCACTTAATGAGTGGTTTCCTCATCGGATGGCCTGCATTAAACCACTTAATGAGTGGTTTCCTCATCGGAGGCCTGCATTAAACCACTTAATGAGTGGTTTCCTCATCGGACGCCTGCATTAAACCACTTAATGAGTGGTTTCCTCATCGGATGGCCTGCATTAAACCACTTAATGAGTGGTTCCCTCATCGGATGCCTGCATTAAACCACTTAATGAGTGGTTTCCTCATCGGATGGCCTGCATTAAACCACTTAATGAGTGGTTTCCTCATCGGATGCCTGCATTAAACCACTTAATGAGTGGTTTCCTCATCGGATGCCTGCATTAAACCACTTAATGAGTGGTTTCCTCATCGGATGGCCTGCATTAAACCACTTAATGAGTGGTTTCCTCATCGGATGCCTGCATTAAACCACTTAATGAGTGGTTTCCTCATCGGATGGCCTGCATTAAACCACTTAATGAGTGGTTTCCTCATCGGATGCCTGCATTAAACCACTTAATGAGTGGTTTCCTCATCGGATGGCCTGCATTAAACCACTTAATGAGTGGTTTCCTCATCGGATGGCCTGCATTAAACCACTTAATGAGTGGTTTCCTCATCGGACGCCTGCATTAAACCACTTAATGAGTGGTTTCCTCATCGGATGCTGCATTAAACCACTTAATGAGTGGTTTCCTCATCGGAGGCCTGCATTAAACCACTTAATGAGTGGTTTCCTCATCGGACGCCTGCATTAAACCACTTAATGAGTGGTTTCCTCATCGGATGCTGCATTAAACCACTTAATGAGTGGTTTCCTCATCGGAGGCCTGCATTAAACCACTTAATGAGTGGTTTCCTCATCGGATGCTGCATTAAACCACTTAATGAGTGGTTTCCTCATCGGACGCCTGCATTAAACCACTTAATGAGTGGTTTCCTCATCAGACGCCTGCATTAAACCACTTAATGAGTGGTTTCCTCATCGGAGGCCTGCATTAAACCACTTAATGAGTGGTTTCCTCATCGGATGCCTGCATTAAACCACTTAATGAGTGGTTTCCTCATCGGACGCCTGCATTAAACCACTTAATGAGTGGTTTCCTCATCGGACGCCTGCATTAAACCACTTAATGAGTGGTTCCCTCATCGGATGCCTGCATTAAACCACTTAATGAGTGGTTTCCTCATCGGATGGCCTGCATTAAACCACTTAATGAGTGGTTTCCTCATCGGATGCCTGCATTAAACCACTTAATGAGTGGTTCCCTCATCGGATGCCTGCATTAAACCACTTAATGAGTGGTTTCCTCATCGGATGCCTGCATTAAACCACTTAATGAGTGGTTTCCTCATCGGATGCCTGCATTAAACCACTTAATGAGTGGTTTCCTCATCGGATGCCTGCATTAAACCACTTAATGAGTGGTTTCCTCATCGGACGCCTGCATTAAACCACTTAATGAGTGGTTTCCTCATCGGATGCCTGCATTAAACCACTTAATGAGTGGTTTCCTCATCGGACGCCTGCATTAAACCACTTAATGAGTGGTTTCCTCATCGGATGGCCTGCATTAAACCACTTAATGAGTGGTTTCCTCATCGGATGGCCTGCATTAAACCACTTAATGAGTGGTTTCCTCATCGGATGCCTGCATTAAACCACTTAATGAGTGGTTTCCTCATCGGATGGCCTGCATTAAACCACTTAATGAGTGGTTTCCTCATCGGATGCCTGCATTAAACCACTTAATGAGTGGTTTCCTCATCGGATGGCCTGCATTAAACCACTTAATGAGTGGTTTCCTCATCGATGCCTGCATTAAACCACTTAATGAGTGGTTTCCTCATCGGACGCCTGCATTAAACCACTTAATGAGTGGTTTCCTCATCGGACGCCTGCATTAAACCACTTAATGAGTGGTTTCCTCATCGGATGCCTGCATTAAACCACTTAATGAGTGGTTTCCTCATCGGATGGCCTGCATTAAACCACTTAATGAGTGGTTTCCTCATCGGATGCCTGCATTAAACCACTTAATGAGTGGTTTCCTCATCGGATGGCCTGCATTAAACCACTTAATGAGTGGTTTCCTCATCGGATGGCCTGCATTAAACCACTTAATGAGTGGTTTCCTCATCGGATGGCCTGCATTAAACCACTTAATGAGTGGTTTCCTCATCGGATGGCCTGCATTAAACCACTTAATGAGTGGTTTCCTCATCAGATGCCTGCATTAAACCACTTAATGAGTGGTTTCCTCATCGGATGCCTGCATTAAACCACTTAATGAGTGGTTTCCTCATCGGATGCCTGCATTAAACCACTTAATGAGTGGTTTCCTCATCGGATGCCTGCAT
Source organism: Electrona antarctica (assembly GCF_951216825.1). NCBI lineage: Eukaryota > Metazoa > Chordata > Actinopteri > Myctophiformes > Myctophidae > Electrona > Electrona antarctica. The sequence continues at coordinate 559,537 of NC_136810.1, read as the reverse complement.
TAAACCACTTAATGAGTGGTTTCCTCATCGGATGCCTGCATTAAACCACTTAATGAGTGGTTTCCTCATCGGATGGCCTGCATTAAACCACTTAATGAGTGGTTTCCTCATCGGACGCCTGCATTAAACCACTTAATGAGTGGTTTCCTCATCGGATGGCCTGCATTAAACCACTTAATGAGTGGTTTCCTCATCGGATGCCTGCATTAAACCACTTAATGAGTGGTTTCCTCATCGGACGCCTGCATTAAACCACTTAATGAGTGGTTTCCTCATCGGATGCCTGCATTAAACCACTTAATGAGTGGTTTCCTCATCGGATGCCTGCATTAAACCACTTAATGAGTGGTTTCCTCATCGGACGCCTGCATTAAACCACTTAAGGGACCAACACTTATCATTATTGTTTGCCTTTGATCTTCCTTTGCCTTCAAAGCGTTTGGGATGTGCTCGCGTTTGTTCTTTGATCTCACTCTAGTACGCTACCTATTAAAATCTAATTATTGTGTTTGTTTGTTAGATACTTTTAAAACCTGACTATTTTGGAGGCGTCGAGTCACGGACAGAACGTTTAACCCATTCTGGACGGGAACCCCTTTTGGTGTTTTAACTAAGCATGATGTTATACTTTAGCTATTGAAAAATAGCAGATCTACAAGCTCGTAGGTCTGCTATTTCGTGTAAATGCGGCACAAATCTTTGAATATATATTCTTTCAGAAGACTTTTTTTTTTATTTCTACGTCAGGCCTTTAACACAGCCGACGCTAATCGCGTATCAATACGTTATCAATTAATCAAACGTCCGGTGCGAACCACGTATCCATACGTTCTAATCACTTTTTTATAGCATACTTTCATTCATCTTTTTACCCACCCGGACAATGAAGAACCATCCCCCTATCATTGCTGCTTAGTCCCGCTCACGTGATCAGAAAAAAAAAAAAAAAAAAAAAAAACCCTCCCCTCCTGAAAACAGGAGGGCGGGCCGCTTTACGTGTATAAGCCAGTGTAAAATGGATGCGCCCATGCCGATATAGTCGGTGTGTGAAAAGAATCAAATTTCACCTAACCTCGCCTCACCAGGCTTTCCTCCACCTATTGGCTTTTACCCAACACTATAATACTCGATTCCCCCCTCCCCTCCTGTTTCTCCTGCAGGAGGAGGGCCTTGCGAGATGGGGGCTCTGTCCTGGCTCTGTCTCTCGGAAAAAAACATGATGAACGGATCGCTGCCTAAACACATATGCACCGGATCCGATCGGCATTGCATTGCATAACGTCTGCAACACACATGGACAGATGCATGTTTCCTTCTTCATACTGTAGCGACCAAACGATCCCCGAGCCTACAATACTACGAACTAACAAACGAACTACAGTATCGAGAGGGGCCACCATGACAACAGACAGTCTACCGTTGGGGGATCACGTATCGCCATGCAGAGCCGTCATAATCGGAGATCGCTCGGACGTGTGATTGTAACGCTTTTTTATTCATTATAATTGTAGTGATAAGACCGCAATGAACGCATCGGGGACGTAATCGACCCGGGTGTAATGTATAACGAACTTTTCCGCGTCCTAAACCGTGGTGTTGTGATCCGTTGTCGTCGACATCACAGCCGGGTGAATCTTTTTTTTTTCTCCATCGCCCCCAACCTGCATGCCCAGGCATGTTCCTCAAACCCCTATACTAGCTTGAAAAACAAAATCAGCTGATGATGACAATGACAACGCGTCTCACCGCTATACTATAGTTCTGAACCGAACGGTGGAATGGGACTTTTTATAGCCGTACGGATCAAGACTTTTGCTGCCCAATGTGCCCATGAACCCCCCCCCAATGTTTTGCGATCAAGACAATGAGGCAATCATCATCATCATCTAAAGAAAGCAGAGTTATGAAGGTTTATAGTCAGACATTGACAGGCAGATATAACAATAAACACAATAAATATGCTATACATCCTATACACCGAATGAAAGCCCTGAATGTGTACTTTTACGAGGAAAAGAGTAAACATTGATCCCATGTACAGTTTGTCATAAATTGGTTACATTGCACATTGCGCCCACCAGATATAACTGCAGAGAAGACATGGACCCGAACTCAATATTCACAAAATAAGGCCTATAGCGACATATAAATACTATATACCGTATGAAACAGAAGACTCTCTGCTTTCATAAGAAAAAAACTTCTACTGTAGTAATAATAAAAATCACACCCATGTGAAGTGAGTGGTGCAACTCTGTCCCATATTCTGTTCTCTGCTTATTCAATACAGCTCGCTATATACGGACTGAGGCAGAAAGTCATGTAAACCTTTTATTTACAGTTTGGTCTGTAAACTTCTACTGTAATAATACAAATCACACCCCTGTGAAGTGAGCCCTGTAGAGAACAGTTGCACCGCTCACTTCACAGGGGTGTGATTTTTATTATTACAGTAGAAGTTTACAGACCAAACTGTAAATAAAAGGTTTACATGACTTTCTGTCTCAGTCCGTATATAGCGAGCTGTAGTGAATAAGTACAGAACAGTTGCAACGCTCACTTCACAGGGGTGTGATTTTTATTATTACAGTAGAAGTTTACAGACCAAACTGTAAATAAAAGGTTTACATGACTTTCTGCCTCAGTCCGTATATAGCGAGCTGTATTGAATAAGCAGAGAACAGAATATGGGACAGAGTTGCACCACTCACTTCACATGGGTGTGATTTTTATTATTACTACAGTAGAAGTTTTTTTCTTATGAAAGCAGATAGTCTTCTGTTTCATACGGTATATAGTATTTATATGTCGCTATAGGCCTTATTTTGTGAATATTGAGGAGTTCACGTCCATGTCTTCTCTGAAGTTATCTGGTGGGCACAAGCTGCATTCAATAACCAATTACTGTCTAACTGTACATGGGATCAATGTTTACTCTTTTCCTCGTAAAAGTACACATTCAGGGCTTTCATTCGGTGTATAGGATGTATAGGATATTTATTGGGTTCAATTTTATATCTGCCTGTCAATGTCTCTGACTTTAAACCATCCATAACTCTGCTCGCTGTTCAAGATAACCACTTCCAGGCAAATGCAGGTGTTGCAAAAAGGTCAATATCTCCAGAATGGAACATGGTAAAATCAAAATGTATTTTTTTAATTGAAGTGGACAAGTTCAGCTTTCTTTTGATGTATGCGTGTGATTCTCGCTATAAGAGAACATTTTGCTGTGGGCCCCCGAACAAGGCCTTTGTGCAATGTTAAACGGTAGCAACATCCAAATAGGCCTGCCGAGATCTTGTAGCAATCAAAGTGTTAAAGAACTACTTCGTTTTTAATCTCATTCAAGATGACATCCAAACAGTGTATTACTTGTTTCAAACTTAATCATCACGCTAAAATATGTATATAGGTTGTGTATAGGTTAGAATAATCCCCTGGCTTTGCCTCACGTCTCTCTGTCACTTTTTGTTTGTTTAATGGATTAAATAGGTCTGGGCCCTCAAGGTGTTATTTAACTGAGACCATATTAATGGATTAAATAGGTCTGGGCCCTCAAGGTGTTATTTAACTGAGACCATATTAATGGATTAAATAGGTCCGGGCCCTCAAGGTGGTAACTGAGACCATATTAATGGATTAAACAGGTCCGGGCCCTCAAGGTGTTAACTGAGACCATATTCATGGATTAAACAGGTCCGGGCCCTCAAGGTGTTAACTGAGACCATATTCATGGATTAAATAGGTCCGGGCCCTCAAGGTGTTAACTGAGACCATATTCATGGATTAAACAGGTCCGGGCCCTCAAGGTGTTAACTGAGACCATATTAATGGATTAAACAGGTCCGGGCCCTCAAGGTGTTAACTGAGACCATATTCATGGATTAAACAGGTCCGGGCCCTCAAGGTGTTAACTGAGACCATATTAATGGATTAAATAGGTCCGGGCCCTCAAGGTGTTAACTGAGACCATATTAATGGATTAAACAGGTCCGGGCCCTCAAGGTGTTAACTGAGACCATATTCATGTTTAATGGATTAAATCGGTCCGGGCCCTCAAGGTGTTAACTGAGACCATATTCATGTTGTTTAATGGATTAAATCGGTCCGGGCCCTCAAGGTGTTAACTGAGACCATATTCATGTTTAATGGATTAAATCGGTCCGGGCCCTCAAGGTGTTAACTGAGACCATATTCATGTTTAATGGATTAAATCGGTCCGGGCCCTCAAGGTGTTAACTGAGACCATATTCATGTTGTTTAATGGATTAAACAGGTCCGGGCCCTCAAGGTGTTAACTGAGACCATATTAATGGATTAAATCGGTCCGGGCCCTCAAGGTGGTAACTGAGACCATATTCATGGATTAAACAGGTCCGGGCCCTCAAGGTGTTAACTGAGACCATATTCATGTTTAATGGATTAAATCGGTCCGGGCCCTCAAGGTGTTAACTGAGACCATATTCATGTTGTTTAATGGATTAAACAGGTCCGGGCCCTCAAGGTGTTAACTGAGACCATATTAATGGATTAAATCGGTCCGGGCCCTCAAGGTGGTAACTGAGACCATATTCATGGATTAAACAGGTCCGGGCCCTCAAGGTGTTAACTGAGACCATATTAATGGATTAAATCGGTCCGGGCCCTCAAGGTGGTAACTGAGACCATATTCATGGATTAAACAGGTCCGGGCCCTCAAGGTGTTAACTGAGACCATATTCATGTTTAATGGATTAAATCGGTCCGGGCCCTCAAGGTGTTAACTGAGACCATATTCATGTTGTTTAATGGATTAAACAGGTCCGGGCCCTCAAGGTGTTAACTGAGACCATATTAATGGATTAAATCGGTCCGGGCCCTCAAGGTGGTAACTGAGACCATATTCATGGATTAAACAGGTCCGGGCCCTCAAGGTGTTAACTGAGACCATATTCATGGATTAAACAGGTCCGGGCCCTCAAGGTGTTAACTGAGACCATATTCATGGATTAAACAGGTCCGGGCCCTCAAGGTGTTAACTGAGACCATATTCATGGATTAAACAGGTCCGGGCCCTCAAGGTGTTAACTGAGACCATATTCATGGATTAAACAGGTCCGGGCCCTCAAGGTGTTAACTGAGACCATATTCATGGATTAAATCGGTCCGGGCCCTCAAGGTGTTAACTGAGACCATATTCATGGATTAAATCGGTCCGGGCCCTCAAGGTGTTAACTGAGACCATATTAATGGATTAAACAGGTCCGGGCCCTCAAGGTGTTAACTGAGACCATATTCATGGATTAAACAGGTCCGGGCCCTCAAGGTGTTAACTGAGACCATATTCATGGATTAAACAGGTCTGGGCCCTCAAGGTGGTAACTGAGACCATATTAATGGATTAAACAGGTCCGGGCCCTCAAGGTGTTAACTGAGACCATATTAATGGATTAAATCGGTCCGGGCCCTCAAGGTGTTAACTGAGACCATATTAATGGATTAAATCGGTCCGGGCCCTCAAGGTGTTAACTGAGACCATATTAATGGATTAAACAGGTCCGGGCCCTCAAGGTGTTAACTGAGACCATATTCATGGATTAAACAGGTCCGGGCCCTCAAGGTGTTAACTGAGACCATATTCATGGATTAAACAGGTCTGGGCCCTCAAGGTGGTAACTGAGACCATATTAATGGATTAAACAGGTCCGGGCCCTCAAGGTGTTAACTGAGACCATATTAATGGATTAAATCGGTCCGGGCCCTCAAGGTGTTAACTGAGACCATATTAATGGATTAAATCGGTCCGGGCCCTCAAGGTGTTAACTGAGACCATATTCATGGATTAAACAGGTCCGGGCCCTCAAGGTGTTAACTGAGACCATATTCATGGATTAAACAGGTCCGGGCCCTCAAGGTGTTAACTGAGACCATATTCATGGATTAAACAGGTCTGGGCCCTCAAGGTGGTAACTGAGACCATATTAATGGATTAAACAGGTCCGGGCCCTCAAGGTGTTAACTGAGACCATATTAATGGATTAAATCGGTCCGGGCCCTCAAGGTGTTAACTGAGACCATATTAATGGATTAAATCGGTCCGGGCCCTCAAGGTGTTAACTGAGACCATATTAATGGATTAAATCGGTCCGGGCCCTCAAGGTGTTAACTGAGACCATATTAATGGATTAAACAGGTCCGGGCCCTCAAGGTGTTAACTGAGACCATATTCATGGATTAAACAGGTCTGGGCCCTCAAGGTGGTAACTGAGACCATATTAATGGATTAAACAGGTCCGGGCCCTCAAGGTGTTAACTGAGACCATATTAATGGATTAAATCGGTCCGGGCCCTCAAGGTGTTAACTGAGACCATATTAATGGATTAAATCGGTCCGGGCCCTCAAGGTGTTAACTGAGACCATATTAATGGATTAAATCGGTCCGGGCCCTCAAGGTGTTAACTGAGACCATATTCATGGATTAAACAGGTCCGGGCCCTCAAGGTGTTAACTGAGACCATATTCATGGATTAAACAGGTCCGGGCCCTCAAGGTGTTAACTGAGACCATATTAATGGATTAAACAGGTCCGGGCCCTCAAGGTGTTAACTGAGACCATATTCATGGATTAAACAGGTCCGGGCCCTCAAGGTGGTAACTGAGACCATATTAATGGATTAAACAGGTCCGGGCCCTCAAGGTGTTAACTGAGACCATATTAATGGATTAAACAGGTCCGGGCCCTCAAGGTGTTAACTGAGACCATATTCATGGATTAAACAGGTCCGGGCCCTCAAGGTGGTAACTGAGACCATATTAATGGATTAAACAGGTCCGGGCCCTCAAGGTGTTAACTGAGACCATATTAATGGATTAAATCGGTCCGGGCCCTCAAGGTGTTAACTGAGACCATATTAATGGATTAAATCGGTCCGGGCCCTCAAGGTGTTAACTGAGACCATATTAATGGATTAAACAGGTCCGGGCCCTCAAGGTGTTAACTGAGACCATATTCATGGATTAAACAGGTCTGGGCCCTCAAGGTGGTAACTGAGACCATATTAATGGATTAAACAGGTCCGGGCCCTCAAGGTGTTAACTGAGACCATATTAATGGATTAAATCGGTCCGGGCCCTCAAGGTGTTAACTGAGACCATATTAATGGATTAAATCGGTCCGGGCCCTCAAGGTGTTAACTGAGACCATATTAATGGATTAAACAGGTCCGGGCCCTCAAGGTGTTAACTGAGACCATATTCATGGATTAAACAGGTCCGGGCCCTCAAGGTGTTAACTGAGACCATATTCATGGATTAAACAGGTCCGGGCCCTCAAGGTGTTAACTGAGACCATATTCATGGATTAAACAGGTCCGGGCCCTCAAGGTGTTAACTGAGACCATATTAATGGATTAAACAGGTCCGGGCCCTCAAGGTGTTAACTGAGACCATATTCATGGATTAAACAGGTCCGGGCCCTCAAGGTGTTAACTGAGACCATATTAATGGATTAAATAGGTCCGGGCCCTCAAGGTGTTAACTGAGACCATATTCATGGATTAAACAGGTCCGGGCCCTCAAGGTGTTAACTGAGACCATATTAATGGATTAAACAGGTCCGGGCCCTCAAGGTGTTAACTGAGACCATATTAATGGATTAAACAGGTCCGGGCCCTCAAGGTGTTAACTGAGACCATATTCATGGATTAAACAGGTCCGGGCCCTCAAGGTGGTAACTGAGACCATATTAATGGATTAAACAGGTCCGGGCCCTCAAGGTGTTAACTGAGACCATATTCATGGATTAAACAGGTCCGGGCCCTCAAGGTGGTAACTGAGACCATATTAATGGATTAAACAGGTCCGGGCCCTCAAGGTGTTAACTGAGACCATATTAATGGATTAAACAGGTCCGGGCCCTCAAGGTGTTAACTGAGACCATATTCATGGATTAAACAGGTCCGGGCCCTCAAGGTGTTAACTGAGACCATATTCATGGATTAAACAGGTCTGGGCCCTCAAGGTGGTAACTGAGACCATATTAATGGATTAAACAGGTCCGGGCCCTCAAGGTGTTAACTGAGACCATATTCATGGATTAAACAGGTCTGGGCCCTCAAGGTGGTAACTGAGACCATATTAATGGATTAAACAGGTCCGGGCCCTCAAGGTGTTAACTGAGACCATATTCATGGATTAAACAGGTCTGGGCCCTCAAGGTGGTAACTGAGACCATATTAATGGATTAAACAGGTCCGGGCCCTCAAGGTGTTAACTGAGACCATATTCATGGATTAAACAGGTCCGGGCCCTCAAGGTGTTAACTGAGACCATATTAATGGATTAAACAGGTCTGGGCCCTCAAGGTGGTAACTGAGACCATATTAATGGATTAAACAGGTCCGGGCCCTCAAGGTGTTAACTGAGACCATATTCATGGATTAAACAGGTCCGGGCCCTCAAGGTGTTAACTGAGACCATATTAATGGATTAAACAGGTCTGGGCCCTCAAGGTGGTAACTGAGACCATATTAATGGATTAAACAGGTCCGGGCCCTCAAGGTGTTAACTGAGACCATATTCATGGATTAAACAGGTCCGGGCCCTCAAGGTGGTAACTGAGACCATATTAATGGATTAAACAGGTCCGGGCCCTCAAGGTGTTAACTGAGACCATATTAATGGATTAAACAGGTCCGGGCCCTCAAGGTGTTAACTGAGACCATATTAATGGATTAAACAGGTCCGGGCCCTCAAGGTGTTAACTGAGACCATATTCATGGATTAAACAGGTCCGGGCCCTCAAGGTGGTAACTGAGACCATATTAATGGATTAAACAGGTCCGGGCCCTCAAGGTGTTAACTGAGACCATATTCATGGATTAAACAGGTCCGGGCCCTCAAGGTGGTAACTGAGACCATATTAATGGATTAAACAGGTCCGGGCCCTCAAGGTGTTAACTGAGACCATATTAATGGATTAAACAGGTCCGGGCCCTCAAGGTGTTAACTGAGACCATATTAATGGATTAAACAGGTCCGGGCCCTCAAGGTGTTAACTGAGACCATATTCATGTTTCTCAGAAATGTTCATCTTAACACGTAACACATACAGCGCCGTTGTGTTTTATATGGGCTTCACGGCTGTTTGAGTTTTTCCACTAATTTGAAGAATCCCCCGGCAGTCAACGTAGCTCCTCCCTTCCACGATGGTCCACGTTCAGTCAACGTAGCTCCTCCCTTCCACGATGGTCCACGTTCAGTCAACGTAGCTCCTCCCTTCCACGATGGTCCACGTTCAGTCAACGTAGCTCCTCCCTTCCACGATGGTCCACGTTCAGTCAACGTAGCTCCTCCCTTCCACGATGGTCCACGTTCAGTCAACGTAGCTCCTCCCTTCCACGATGGTCCACGTTCAGTCAACGTAGCTCCTCCCTTCCACGATGGTCCACGTTCAGTCAACGTAGCTCCTCCCTTCCACGATGGTCCACGTTCAGTCAACGTAGCTCCTCCCTTCCACGATGGTCCACGTTCAGTCAACGTAGCTCCTCCCTTCCACGATGGTCCACGTTCAGTCAACGTAGCTCCTCCCTTCCACGATGGTCCACGTTCAGTCAACGTAGCTCCTCCCTTCCACGATGGTCCACGTTCAAATTGTGCTCATCATTTCGAGACATATTCCAAAAGCTCACGTCTCAGCTGTGACGTATTGTGAGCTTGTAGTAAGCTCGGATATTTTCGGCGCGCAGCTCGTGCTTTCACAGAAGACACAGCTTGGCTTCTATATGGAATCCAAATGAGTGAATCCAGTGATGTTTTTGGCAGCAAATTTAGATTTTAGTTTCAGTCTCTTGAATAGCTTCCATTTAGTCTTAGTCACATTTTAGTCACACGGAATGTCTTAGTGTTAGACTAGTTTCAGTCGTCTAAATATCATAAGATTTTAGTCGACTAAATCTACAGTTGATTTAGTCGAACAAAATGTATTTTGGCGGGCCTTGATGTGACGCGTTGTGAACTTGTAAATCTGCTTTTTTCAGCATGCAACCAAGTGTAAAATGACTCATACTGGATCTCTTGTCCACTAGTCCCCTTCCTAACATTTTAGTCTAGTTTTCCTTTGTTGACGAAATCGGCAGTCTTAGTTTTAGTCATCATAGCTTAGTTTTCATTTAGTTTCCATTTAGTTTTCGTCAGTGGAAAAAGGTAGTCGACGGACATTTTTCGTCTTGGTTTTAGTCGACGAAATCAACACTGCTGAGACCTCCTACCTTTCCTCCTGGTCCTCTGATTGGCTCCTTCCGTCTCCTCCGTGTAACAGCAGGCTGTGAATGGCCCAGCACGCTGCCTCCTGGTGGAGGGAAAGAATACAACACATAATGATTAACCCTAACCATAGAGTATATAAAGGATAGAGACTGAACCGGAGCGTCCCCCCCCCCCCCCCCCCTGACTGACCTCGGACCTCAATTTTGACTCAACACATAATGATTAACCCTAACCCAGCACGCTGCCTCCTGGTGGAAGGAATGCAACACATAAAGAAAGGTTCATGGAGATTTAGAAAACCCAAGGTTGTGTCAATTTAGGACATTAATGTTTTCTCTCAAATGTTTGTTCAACGTCAAAAAGCAGCGTTTCTCAACAGTCTGGAAAATAAGTGTTGATTTTGTCGACTACAAACTGACGAAAAATGTCCGTCGACTACCTTTTTTTTCAGTGGTCGGAAACTGAAAATGAGGCTCTGCAGCGTGGACCTCCAGGGTGGTTACTGACCTGGACACTAGGCTCTGCAGCGTGGACCTCCAGGGGGGTACTGACCTGGACACTAGGCTCTGCAGCGTGGACCTCCAGGGGGGTTACTGACCTGGACACTAGGCTCTGCAGCGTGGACCTCCAGGGGGGTACTGACCTGGACACTAGGCTCTGCAGCGTGGACCTCCAGGGCGGTACTGACCTGGACACTAGGCTCTGCAGCGTGGACCTCCAGGGGGGTTACTGACCTGGACACTAGGCTCTGCAGCGTGGACCTCCAGGGCGGTACTGACCTGGACACTAGGCTCTGCAGCGTGGACCTCCAGGGCGGTACTGACCTGGACACTAGGCTCTGCAGCGTGGACCTCCAGGGCGGTACAGCAGACCTCCATCCACTCCAGACCCAGCTCCTCCTCCTCCTCCTCTCGCCCCCTGTTCTCCTCCTCCTCCCCGTCCTCCAGGCCCCGGGCCGCCACCGCCTTGCTCTGCAAGATGGTCTCAGCTGGGGGGGTGGGAGGGGGGGGGGGAGGGAGAGAGAGAGAGAGACAGAGATAGAGGGGAGAGAGAGAGAGAGGGGAGAGAGAGAGAGAGAGAGAGAGAGAGAGAGAGAGAGAGAGAGAGAGAGAGAGAGAGAGAGAGAGAGAGAGAGAGAGAGAGAGAGAGAGAGAGAGAGAGAGGGAGAGAGAGAGAGAGGGAGAGAGAGAGAGAGGACAGGACAATTCACCATGTGTCAGCCTTCTGATTGGTCCCTGACTGACCAACCAGCAGGCTCTTTCTGCCTTGTTCCGCCTTGTTTATGTTGAATTCCCCCCAAAGCAAAGATTTGAGTTAAAAACGTTCTCTCTGAAAGAATACATATATATAGAGTATAGATAGATTTGCACCACATTTTCATGATTTTTCAAAAATAGCAGATCTACAAGCTCGTAGCTTGAGCTTGTAGATCTGCTATTTTTCAATAGCTAAAGTATAACCTGATGTTTAAAACACCAAAAGGGGGTTCCCGCCCAGAATGGGTTAATGTGTGCTGTTGTCCTCCAGGTCTATAGGGGGTGCTGTTGTCCACGTGACCAGCATGGTCTCTGACATCATGTTCTATATCTGTGAGAAGGACAGCATTCTAGGAATCCCCCAACAGGACGTCCTGTGACAATAGTTTGTCAAATGTTTTGACAGATCATGTTCACACGTCTGTCTGTGTGTGTGTGTGTGTGTGTGTGTGTGTGTGTGTGTGTGTGTGTGTGTGTGTGTGTGTGTGTGTGTGTGTGTGTGTGTGTGTGAATTCCCCTTCCCTCCTCTGCGTGTAATGTCGAAGCACAGCAACAACATGGTTGGAAATGGTGGCGTTTTAAGTTAATGGGTTAAACGGCTTGTTGAGCAGGGCTTAATGTGTGTCTCTGTGTGTGTGTGTGTGTGTGTGTGTGTGTGTGTGTGTGTCTCTGTGTGTGTCTCTGTGTGTGTGTGTGTGTGTCTCTGTGTGTGTGTGTGTGTGTGTGGTGTGTGTGTGTGTGTGTGTGTGTGTGTGTGTGTGTGTGTGTGTGTGTGTGTCTCTGTGTGTGTGTGTGTGTGTGTGTGTGTGTGTGTGTCTCTGTGTGTGTGTGTGTGTGTGTGTGTGTGTGTGTGTGTGTGTGTGTGTGTGTGTGTGTGTGTGTGTGTGTGTGTGTGTGTGTGTGTGTCTCTGTGTGTGTGTGTGTGTGTGTGTGTGTGTGTGTGTGTGTGTGTGTGTGTGTATGTGTGTGTGTGTGTGTGTGTGTGTGTGTGTGTGTGTGTGTGTGTCTCTGTGTGTGTGTGTGTGTGTGTGTGTGTGTGTGTCTCTGTGTGTGTGTGTGTGTGTGTGTGTGTGTGTGTGTGTGTGTGTGTGTGTATGTGTGTCTCTGTGTGTGTGTGTGTGTGTGTGTGTGTGTGGTGTGTGTGTGTGTGTGTGTGTGTGTGTGTGTGTGTGTGTGTGTGTGTCTCTGTGTGTGTGTGTGTGTGTGTGTGTGTGTGTCTCTGTGTGTGTGTGTGTATGTGTGTATGTGTGTATGTGTGTGTGTGTGTGTGTGTGTGTGTGTGTGTGTGTGTGTGTGTGTGTGTGTGTGTGTGTGTGTGTGTGTGTGTGTGTCTCTGTGTGTGTGTGTGTGTGTGTGTGTGTGTCTCTGTGTGTGTGTGTGTGTGTGTGTGTGTGTGTATGTGTGTGTGTGTGTGTGTGTGTGTGTGTGTGTGTGTGTGTGTGTGTGTGTGTGTGTGTGTGTCTCTGTGTGTGTGTGTGTGTGTGTGTGTGTGTGTGTGTGTGTGTGTGTGTGTGTGTGTGTGTGTGTGTGTGTGTGTATGTGTGTGTGTGTGTGTGTGTGTGTGTGTGTGTGTGTGTGTGTGTGTGTGTGTGTGTGTGTGTGTGTGTGTGTGTGTACTGTACTCTACTGTACTGTATGTGAGAGAATACGATGTCATTAGGAACATGCTTGTAATAATGAGCTAATCTGCGTGCGTGCATGCGTGTGTGTGTGTGTGTGTGTGTGTGTGTGTGTGTGTGTGTGTGTGTGTGTGTGTGTGTGTGTGTGTGTGTGTGTGTGTGTGTGTGTGCTCACTCAGCAGGGCCAGACAGCTCAGAGCAGCAGACTGCAGCGGTGTGTGTGTGTGTGTGTGTGTGTGTGTGTGTGTGTGTGTGTGTGTGTGTGTGTGTGTGTGTGTGTGTGTGCTCACTCAGCAGGGCCAGACAGCTCAGAGCAGCAGACTGCAGCGGTGTGTGTGTGTGTGTGTGTGTGTGTGTGTGTGTGTGTGTGTGTGTGTGTGTGTGTGTGTGTGTGTGTGTGCTCACTCAGCAGGGCCAGACAGCTCAGAGCAGCAGACTGCAGCGTGGCGTTCTCGGGGAACGCCTGACAGGCTCGTAGCGCGACGCGCTGCACTCCGTTCTGGACCAGGATGTCGTAGTAACTCTCTACGGAGAGAACACAGAAGAACGCTGGTGACCGCCCGCTCTGTCTGGAGACGGGACGGCGTCCTTTTCTCTGGCGAACAGGCACGTGCACACATAAAATGATAAATGGTAAATGGTGCATTTATATAGCGCCCTTATCCAAGGCGCTTTACATAGATGGTGCATTACATTCACCCATTCACACACACATTCACACACCTTTACATAGATGGTGCATTACATTCACCCATTCACACACACATTCATACACCTTTACATAGATTGTGCATTACATTCACCCATTCACACACACATTCACACACCTTTACATAGATGGTGCATTACATTCACCCATTCACACACACATTCACACACCTTTACATAGATTGTGCATTACATTCACCCATTCACACACACATTCACACACCTTTACATAGATGGTGCATTACATTCACCCATTCACACACACATTCATACACCTTTACATAGATTGTGCATTACATTCACCCATTCACACACACATTCATACACCTTTACATAGATGGTGCATTACATTCACCCATTCACACACACATTCACACACCTTTACATAGATTGTGCATTACATTCACCCATTCACACACACATTCACACACCTTTACATAGATGGTGCATTACATTCACCCATTCACACACACATTCATACACCTTTACATAGATGGTGCATTACATTCACCCATTCACACACACATTCACACACCTTTACATAGATGGTGCATTACATTCACCCATTCACACACACATTCACATAGATGGTGCATTACATTCACCCATTCACACACACATTCACACACCTTTACATAGATGGTGCATTACATTCACCCATTCACACACACATTCACACACCTTTACATAGATTGTGCATTACATTCACCCATTCACACACACATTCACACACCGATTGCGGTGGAAGCCATGCAAGGTACCAACCAGCACATCGGGAGCAATTAGGGGTTCAGTGTCTTGCCCAAGGACACTTCGACATGTTCAAAAGTGCCCTTTTTTAGGGGAATTTCGGGCGAGCGTTCTGTTGTAAAAAGTGGCGGATCCTGACCTGACATGAACTTGCGGAACAGACAGCAGGCTGTCATCTGGAGATCCTCCACTAGGGGGAAGGAGTCCATGGATCTGATGAGCAGGCTGTAACACCTGGACCCCCCGGACATCAGGACCTCAACGTTACTGCCTGGAGAGAGAGAGAGAGAGAGACACTGTAACACATGGACCCCCCGGACATCAGGACCTCAACGTTACTGCCTGGAGAGAGAGAGAGAGAGAGAGAGAGAGAGAGAGAGAGAGAGAGAGAGAGAGAGAGAGAGACACTGTAACACATGGACCCCCCGGACATCAGGACCTCAACGTTACTGCCTGGAGAGAGAGAGAGAGAGACACTGTAACACCTGGACCCCCAGGACATCAGGACCTCAACGTTACTGCCTGGAGAGAGAGAGAGAGAGAGAGAGAGACACTGTAACACCTGGACCCCCCGGACATCAGGACCTCAACGTTACTGCCTGGAGAGAGAGAGAGAGAGACACTGTAACACCTGGACCCCCCGGACATCAGGACCTCAACGTTACTGCCTGGAGGGAGAGAGAGAGAGAGAGAGAGAGAGAGAGAGAGAGAGAGAGAGAGAGAGAGAGAGAGAGAGAGAGAGAGAGAGAGAGAGACACTGTAACACATGGACCCCCCGGACATCAGGACCTCAACGTTACTGCCTGGAGAGAGAGAGAGAGAGACACTGTAACACCTGGACCCCCCGGACATCAGGACCTCAACGTTACTGCCTGGAGAGAGAGAGAGAGAGAGAGAGAGAGAGAGAGAGAGAGAGAGAGAGAGAGAGAGAGAGAGAGAGAGAGAGAGAGAGACTGTAACACCTGGACCCCCCGGACATCAGGACCTCAACGTTACTGCCTGGAGAGAGAGAGAGAGAGACACTGTAACACCTGGACCCCCCGGACATCAGGACCTCAACGTTACTGCCTGGAGAGAGAGAGAGAGAGAGAGAGAGAGAGAGAGACACTGTGTGTCCTAAATGACTATTTTTTTTAGGGGTTAGGGCATTGTATAAAAATGGCAAAATAATTTTAAAAAGCAAAAACAAAACGCGTGGGATTATCCACAGACATTCATAAAGTCATGTCTGTGTGTGTATTATCCACAGACATTCATAAAGTCATGTCTGTGTGTGTATTCTCCACAGATGTTGTCAGATGTGTGTCTAGAAACCGTTGTTCAAACAGCAAAAACACACAGTTCTGCTTCTCCAATAAATCAAATCAAAGCAATACGCCTTCCAATTAGAAACGGCCCAGTGTAGCCTTTACCAAAAAAGAAAAGTTTGCAAGTTTGATGAAAAAGGTGGTTTGCAGCATAATCAGATTTGTGCAGACATGGTATCATAGTGTCCTTAGAGACAGACATGGTATCATAGTGTCCTTAGAGACAGACATGGTATCATAGTGTCCTAGAGACAGACATGGTATCATAGTGTCCTTAGAGACAGACATGGTATCATAGTGTCCTTAGAGAGCAGACATGGTATCATAGTATCCTTAGAGAGCAGACATGGTATCATAGTGTCCTTAGAGAGCAGACATGGTATCATAGTGTCCTTAGAGACAGACATGGTATCATAGTGTCCTTAGAGAGCAGACATGGTATCATAGTGTCCTTAGAGACAGACATGGTATCATAGTGTCCTAGAGACAGACATGGTATCATAGTGTCCTAGAGACAGACATGGTATCATAGTGTCCTTAGAGAGCAGACATGGTATCATAGTGTCCTTAGAGAGCAGACATGGTATCATAGTGTCCTTAGAGACAGACATGGTATCATAGTGTCCTAGAGACAGACATGGTATCATAGTGTCCTAGAGACAGACATGGTATCATAGTGTCCTAGAGACAGACATGGTATCATATAGTGTCCTTAGAGAGCAGACATGGTATCATAGTGTCCTTAGAGAGCAGACATGGTATCATAGTGTCCTTAGAGACAGACATGGTATCATAGTGTCCTTAGAGAGCAGACATGGTATCATAGTGTCCTTAGAGAGCAGACATGGTATCATAGTGTCCTTAGAGAGCAGACATGGTATCATAGTGTCCTAGAGACAGACATGGTATCATAGTGTCCTTAGAGAGCAGACATGGTATCATAGTGTCCTTAGAGAGCAGACATGGTATAATAGTGTCCTTAGAGACAGACATGGTATCATAGTGTCCTTAGAGACAGACATGGTATCATAGTGTCCTTAGAGACAGACATGGTATCATAGTGTCCTTAGAGACAGACATGGTATCATAGTGTCCTTAGAGACAGACATGGTATCATAGTGTCCTAGAGACAGACATGGTATCATAGTGTCCTTAGAGAGCAGACATGGTATCATAGTGTCCTTAGAGAGCAGACATGGTATCATAGTGTCCTTAGAGACAGACATGGTATCATAGTGTCCTTAGAGAGCAGACATGGTATCATAGTGTCCTAGAGACAGACATGGTATCATAGTGTCCTAGAGACAGACATGGTATCATAGTGTCCTAGAGACAGACATGGTATCATATAGTGTCCTTAGAGAGCAGACATGGTATCATAGTGTCCTTAGAGAGCAGACATGGTATCATAGTGTCCTTAGAGACAGACATGGTATCATAGTGTCCTTAGAGAGCAGACATGGTATCATAGTGTCCTAGAGACAGACATGGTATCAGTGTCCTTAGAGACAGACATGGTATCATAGTGTCCTTAGAGAGCAGACATGGTATCATAGTGTCCTTAGAGAGCAGACATGGTATCATAGTGTCCTTAGAGAGCAGACATGGTATCATAGTGTCCTTAGAGAGCAGACATGGTATCATAGTGTCCTAGAGACAGACATGGTATCATAGTGTCCTTAGAGAGCAGACATGGTATCATAGTGTCCTTAGAGAGCAGACATGGTATCATAGTGTCCTAGAGACAGACATGGTATCATAGTGTCCTTAGAGACAGACATGGTATCATAGTGTCCTTAGAGACAGACATGGTATCATAGTGTCCTTAGAGAGCAGACATGGTATCATAGTGTCCTTAGAGAGCAGACATGGTATCATAGTGTCCTTAGAGAGCAGACATGGTATCATAGTGTCCTTAGAGACAGACATGGTATCATAGTGTCCTTAGAGACAGACATGGTATCATAGTGTCCTTAGAGAGCAGACATGGTATCATAGTGTCCTTAGAGAGCAGACATGGTATCATAGTGTCCTAGAGACAGACATGGTATCATAGTGTCCTAGAGACAGACATGGTATCATAGTGTCCTTAGAGAGCAGACATGGTATCATAGTGTCCTTAGAGAGCAGACATGGTATCATAGTGTCCTTAGAGACAGACATGGTATCATAGTGTCCTAGAGACAGACATGGTATCATAGTGTCCTTAGAGAGCAGACATGGTATCATAGTGTCCTAGAGACAGACATGGTATCATAGTGTCCTTAGAGAGCAGACATGGTATCATAGTGTCCTTAGAGAGCAGACATGGTATCAGTGTCCTTAGAGAGCAGACATGGTATCATAGTGTCCTTAGAGACAGACATGGTATCATAGTGTCCTTAGAGACAGACATGGTATCATAGTGTCCTTAGAGACAGACATGGTATCATAGTGTCCTTAGAGACAGACATGGTATCATAGTGTCCTTAGAGAGCAGACATGGTATCATAGTGTCCTTAGAGAGCAGACATGGTATCATAGTGTCCTAGAGACAGACATGGTATCATAGTGTCCTTAGAGAGCAGACATGGTATCATAGTATCCTTAGAGAGCAGACATGGTATCATAGTGTCCTTAGAGAGCAGACATGGTATCATAGTGTCCTTAGAGAGCAGACATGGTATCATAGTGTCCTTAGAGAGCAGACATGGTATCATAGTGTCCTTAGAGACAGACATGGTATCATAGTGTCCTAGAGACAGACATGGTATCATAGTGTCCTAGAGACAGACATGGTATCATAGTGTCCTTAGAGACAGACATGGTATCATAGTGTCCTTAGAGAGCAGACATGGTATCATAGTGTCCTAGAGACAGACATGGTATCATAGTGTCCTTAGAGACAGACATGGTATCATAGTGTCCTTAGAGACAGACATGGTATCATAGTGTCCTTAGAGAGCAGACATGGTATCATAGTGTCCTTAGAGAGCAGACATGGTATCATAGTGTCCTTAGAGAGCAGACATGGTATCATAGTGTCCTAGAGACAGACATGGTATCATAGTGTCCTTAGAGAGCAGACATGGTATCATAGTGTCCTTAGAGACAGACATGGTATCATAGTGTCCTTAGAGAGCAGACATGGTATCATAGTGTCCTAGAGACAGACATGGTATCATAGTGTCCTAGAGACAGACATGGTATCATAGTGTCCTTAGAGAGCAGACATGGTATCATAGTGTCCTTAGAGAGCAGACATGGTATCATAGTGTCCTTAGAGAGCAGACATGGTATCAGTGTCCTTAGAGAGCAGACATGGTATCATAGTGTCCTTAGAGAGCAGACATGGTATCATAGTGTCCTAGAGACAGACATGGTATCATAGTGTCCTTAGAGAGCAGACATGGTATCATAGTGTCCTAGAGACAGACATGGTATCATAGTGTCCTAGAGACAGACATGGTATCATAGTGTCCTTAGAGAGCAGACATGGTATCATAGTGTCCTTAGAGACAGACATGGTATCATAGTGTCCTTAGAGAGCAGACATGGTATCATAGTGTCCTAGAGACAGACATGGTATCATAGTGTCCTAGAGACAGACATGGTATCATAGTGTCCTTAGAGAGCAGACATGGTATCATAGTGTCCTTAGAGAGCAGACATGGTATCATAGTGTCCTTAGAGAGCAGACATGGTATCATAGTGTCCTTAGAGAGCAGACATGGTATCAAGTGTCCTTAGAGAGCAGACATGGTATCATAGTGTCCTTAGAGAGCAGACATGGTATCAATAGTGTCCTTAGAGAGCAGACATGGTATCATAGTGTCCTTAGAGAGCAGACATGGTATCATAGTGTCCTTAGAGAGCAGACATGGTATCATAGTGTCTTAGAGAGCAGACATGGTATCATAGTGTCCTTAGAGAGCAGAACATGGTATCATAGTGTCCTAGAGACAGACATGGTATCATAGTGTCCTAGAGACAGACAAGGTATCATAGTGTCCTTAGAGAGCAGACTGGTATCATAGTGTCCTTAGAGAGCAGACATGGTATCATCGTGTCCTTAGAGAGCAGACATGGTATCATAGTGTCCTTAGAGACAGACATGGTATCAGTGTCCTTAGAGAGCAGACATGGTATCATAGTGTCCCTTAGAGACAGACATGGTATCATAGTGTCCTTAGAGAGCAGACATGGTATCATAGTGTCCTTAGAGAGCAGACATGGTATCATAGTGTCCTTAGAGAGCAGACATGGTATCATAGTGTCCTTAGAGAGCAGACATGGTATCATAGTGTCCTTAGAGAGCAGACATGGTATCATAGTGTCCTTAGAGAGCAGACATGGTATCATAGTGTCCTTAGAGAGCAGACATGGTATCATAGTGTCCTTAGAGAGCAGACATGGTATCATAGTGTCCCTTAGAGAGCAGACATGGTATCATAGTGTCCTAGAGACAGACATGGTATCATAGTGTCCTTAGAGAGCAGACATGGTATCATAGTGTCCTTAGAGAGCAGACATGGTATCATAGTGTCCTTAGAGACAGGACATGGTATCATAGTGTCCTTAGAGAGCAGACATGGTATCATAGTGTCCCTTAGAGAGCAGACATGGTATCATAGTGTCCTTAGAGAGCAGACATGGTATCATAGTGTCCTAGAGAGCAGACATGGTATCATAGTGTCCTTAGAGAGCAGACATGGTATCATAGTGTCCTAGAGACAGACATGGTATCAGTGTCCTTAGAGAGCAGACATGGTATCATAGTGTCCTTAGAGACAGACATGGTATCATAGTGTCCTTAGAGAGCAGACATGGTATCATAGTGTCCTTAGAGAGCAGACATGGTATCATAGTGTCCTTAGAGAGCAGACATGGTATCATAGTGTCCTTAGAGAGCAGACATGGTATCATAGTGTCCTTAGAGAGCAGACATGGTATCATAGTGTCCTTAGAGAGCAGACATGGTATCATAGTGTCCTTAGAGAGCAGACATGGTATCATAGTGTCCTTAGAGAGCAGACATGGTATCATAGTGTCCTTAGAGAGCAGACATGGTATCATAGTGTCCTTAGAGAGCAGACATGGTATCATAGTGTCCTTAGAGAGCAGACATGGTATCATAGTGTCCTAGAGACAGACATGGTATCATAGTGTCCTTAGAGACAGACATGGTATCATAGTGTCCTTAGAGAGCAGACATGGTATCATAGTGTCCTTAGAGACAGACATGGTATCATAGTGTCCTAGAGAGCAGACATGGTATCATAGTGTCCTTAGAGAGCAGACATGGTATCATAGTGTCCTTAGAGAGCAGACATGGTATCATAGTGTCCTTAGAGAGCAGACATGGTATCATAGTGTCCTTAGAGAGCAGACATGGTATCATAGTGTCCTTAGAGAGCAGACATGGTATCATAGTGTCCTTAGAGAGCAGACATGGTATCATAGTGTCCTTAGAGAGCAGACATGGTATCATAGTGTCCTTAGAGAGCAGACATGGTATCATAGTGTCCTAGAGAGCAGACATGGTATCATAGTGTCCTTAGAGAGCAGACATGGTATCATAGTGTCCTTAGAGAGCAGACATGGTATCAAGTGTCCTTAGAGAGCAGACATGGTATCATAGTGTCCTTAGAGACAGACATGGTATCATAGTGTCCTTAGAGACAGACATGGTATCATAGTGTCCCTAGAGAGCAGACATGGTATCATAGTGTCCTTAGAGAGCAGACATGGTATCATAGTGTCCTTAGAGAGCAGACATGGTATCATAGTGTCCTAGAGACAGACATGGTATCATAGTGTCCTTAGAGAGCAGACATGGTATCATAGTGTCCTTAGAGAGCAGACATGGTATCATAGTGTCCTTAGAGAGCAGACATGGTATCATAGTGTCCTTAGAGACAGACATGGTATCATAGTGTCCTTAGAGAGCAGACATGGTATCATAGTGTCCTTAGAGAGCAGACATGGTATCATAGTGTCCTTAGAGAGCAGACATGGTATCATAGTGTCCTTGGAGAGCAGACATGGTATCATAGTGTCCTAGAGACAGACATGGTATCATAGTGTCCTTAGAGAGACAGACATGGTATCATAATGTCCTAGAGACAGACATGGTATCATAGTGTCCTTAGAGAGCAGACATGGTATCATAGTGTCCTTAGAGAGCAGACATGGTATCATAGTGTCCTTAGAGAGCAGACATGGTATCAGTGTCCTTAGAGAGCAGACATGGTATCATAGTGTCCTTAGAGAGCAGACATGGTATCATAGTGTCCTTAGAGAGCAGACATGGTATCATAGTGTCCTTAGAGAGCAGACATGGTATCAGTGTCCTTAGAGAGCAGACATGGTATCATAGTGTCCTTAGAGGCAGACATGGTATCATAGTGTCCTAGAGACAGACATGGTATCATAGTGTCCTTAGAGAGCAGACATGGTATCATAGTGTCCTTAGAGAGCAGACATGGTATCATAGTGTCCTTAGAGACAGACATGGTATCATAGTGTCCTAGAGACAGACATGGTATCATAGTGTCCTTAGAGAGCAGACATGGTATCATAGTGTCCTTAGAGAGCAGACATGGTATCATAGTGTCCTTAGAGAGCAGACATGGTATCATAGTGTCCTTAGAGAGACAGACATGGTATCATAGTGTCCTTAGAGACAGACATGGTATCATAGTGTCCTTAGAGAGCAGACATGGTATCATAGTGTCCTTAGAGAGCAGACATGGTATCATAGTGTCCTTAGAGAGCAGACATGGTATCATAGTGTCCTTAGAGAGCAGACATGGTATCATAGTGTCCTTAGAGAGCAGACATGGTATCATAGTGTCCTTAGAGAGCAGACATGGTATCATAGTGTCCTAGAGACAGACATGGTATCATAGTGTCCTTAGAGAGCAGACATGGTATCATAGTGTCCTTAGAGAGCAGACATGGTATCAGTGTCCTTAGAGACAGACATGGTATCATAGTGTCCTTAGAGAGCAGACATGGTATCATAGTGTCCTTAGAGAGCAGACATGGTATCATAGTGTCCTTAGAGAGCAGACATGGTATCATAGTGTCCTTAGAGAGCAGACATGGTATCATAGTGTCCTTAGAGAGCAGACATGGTATCATAGTGTCCGTTCATAGTGTCCTTAGAGAGCAGACATGGTATCATAGTGTCCTTAGAGAGCAGACATGGTATCATAGTGTCCTTAGAGAGCAGACATGGTATCATAGTGTCCTTAGAGAGCAGACATGGTATCATAGTGTCCTTAGAGAGCAGACATGGTATCATAGTGTCCTTAGAGACAGACATGGTATCATAGTGTCCTTAGAGAGCAGACATGGTATCATAGTGTCCTTAGAGAGCAGACATGGTATCATAGTGTCCTTAGAGAGCAGACATGGTATCATAGTGTCCTTAGAGAGCAGACATGGTATCATAGTGTCCTAGAGAGCAGACATGGTATCATAGTGTCCTTAGAGAGCAGACATGGTATCATAGTGTCCTTAGAGAGCAGACATGGTATCATAGTGTCCTTAGAGAGCAGACATGGTATCATAGTGTCCTTAGAGAGCAGACATGGTATCATAGTGTCCTTAGAGAGCAGACATGGTATCATAGTGTCCTTAGAGACAGACATGGTATCATAGTGTCCTTAGAGAGCAGACATGGTATCATAGTGTCCTTAGAGAGCAGACATGGTATCATAGTGTCCTTAGAGAGCAGACATGGTATCATAGTGTCCTTAGAGAGCAGACATGGTATCATAGTGTCCTTAGAGACAGACATGGTATCATAGTGTCCTTAGAGAGCAGACATGGTATCATAGTGTCCTTAGAGAGCAGACATGGTATCATAGTGTCCTTAGAGAGCAGACATGGTATCATAGTGTCCTTAGAGAGCAGACATGGTATCATAGTGTCCTTAGAGAGCAGACATGGTATCATAGTGTCCTTAGAGACAGACATGGTATCATAGTGTCCTTAGAGACAGACATGGTATCATAGTGTCCTTAGAGAGCAGACATGGTATCATAGTGTCCTTAGAGACAGACATGGTATCATAGTGTCCTTAGAGAGCAGACATGGTATCATAGTGTCCTTAGAGACAGACATGGTATCATAGTGTCCTTAGAGAGCAGACATGGTATCATAGTGTCCTTAGAGAGCAGACATGGTATCATAGTGTCCTTAGAGAGCAGACATGGTATCATAGTGTCCTTAGAGAGCAGACATGGTATCATAGTGTCCTTAGAGAGCAGACATGGTATCATAGTGTCCTTAGAGACAGACATGGTATCATAGTGTCCTTAGAGAGCAGACATGGTATCATAGTGTCCTTAGAGAGCAGACATGGTATCATAGTGTCCTTAGAGACAGACATGGTATCATAGTGTCCTTAGAGAGCAGACATGGTATCATAGTGTCCTTAGAGAGCAGACATGGTATCATAGTGTCCTTAGAGAGCAGACATGGTATCATAGTGTCCTTAGAGACAGACATGGTATCATAGTGTCCTTAGAGAGCAGACATGGTATCATAGTGTCCTTAGAGAGCAGACATGGTATCATAGTGTCCTTAGAGAGCAGACATGGTATCATAGTGTCCTTAGAGAGCAGACATGGTATCATAGTGTCCTTAGAGACAGACATGGTATCATAGTGTCCTTAGAGACAGACATGGTATCATAGTGTCCTTAGAGACAGACATGGTATCATAGTGTCCTTAGAGAGCAGACATGGTATCATAGTGTCCTTAGAGAGCAGACATGGTATCATAGTGTCCTTAGAGAGCAGACATGGTATCATAGTGTCCTTAGAGACAGACATGGTATCATAGTGTCCTTAGAGAGCAGACATGGTATCATAGTGTCCTAGAGACAGACATGGTATCATAGTGTCCTTAGAGACAGACATGGTATCATAGTGTCCTTAGAGAGCAGACATGGTATCATAGTGTCCTTAGAGAGCAGACATGGTATCATAGTGTCCTTAGAGAGCAGACATGGTATCATAGTGTCCTTAGAGACAGACATGGTATCATAGTGTCCTTAGAGACAGACATGGTATCATAGTGTCCTTAGAGACAGACATGGTATCATAGTGTCCTTAGAGAGCAGACATGGTATCATAGTGTCCTTAGAGAGCAGACATGGTATCATAGTGTCCTTAGAGACAGACATGGTATCATAGTGTCCTTAGAGAGCAGACATGGTATCATAGTGTCCTTAGAGACAGACATGGTATCATAGTGTCCTTAGAGAGCAGACATGGTATCATAGTGTCCTTAGAGAGCAGACATGGTATCATAGTGTCCTTAGAGACAGACATGGTATCATAGTGTCCTTAGAGACAGACATGGTATCATAGTGTCCTTAGAGAGCAGACATGGTATCATAGTGTCCTTAGAGAGCAGACATGGTATCATAGTGTCCTTAGAGACAGACATGGTATCATAGTGTCCTTAGAGACAGACATGGTATCATAGTGTCCTTAGAGAGCAGACATGGTATCATAGTGTCCTTAGAGAGCAGACATGGTATCATAGTGTCCTTAGAGAGCAGACATGGTATCATAGTGTCCTTAGAGAGCAGACATGGTATCATAGTGTCCTTAGAGACAGACATGGTATCATAGTGTCCTTAGAGACAGACATGGTATCATAGTGTCCTAGAGACAGACATGGTATCATAGTGTCCTTAGAGAGCAGACATGGTATCATAGTGTCCTTAGAGAGCAGACATGGTATCATAGTGTCCTTAGAGAGCAGACATGGTATCATAGTGTCCTTAGAGACAGACATGGTATCATAGTGTCCTTAGAGAGCAGACATGGTATCATAGTGTCCTTAGAGACAGACATGGTATCATAGTGTCCTTAGAGACAGACATGGTATCATAGTGTCCTTAGAGAGCAGACATGGTATCATAGTGTCCTTAGAGAGCAGACATGGTATCATAGTGTCCTTAGAGAGCAGACATGGTATCATAGTGTCCTTAGAGACAGACATGGTATCATAGTGTCCTTAGAGACAGACATGGTATCATAGTGTCCTTAGAGACAGACATGGTATCATAGTGTCCTTAGAGAGCAGACATGGTATCATAGTGTCCTTAGAGAGCAGACATGGTATCATAGTGTCCTTAGAGACAGACATGGTATCATAGTGTCCTTAGAGAGCAGACATGGTATCATAGTGTCCTTAGAGACAGACATGGTATCATAGTGTCCTTAGAGAGCAGACATGGTATCATAGTGTCCTTAGAGAGCAGACATGGTATCATAGTGTCCTTAGAGACAGACATGGTATCATAGTGTCCTTAGAGACAGACATGGTATCATAGTGTCCTTAGAGAGCAGACATGGTATCATAGTGTCCTTAGAGAGCAGACATGGTATCATAGTGTCCTTAGAGAGCAGACATGGTATCATAGTGTCCTTAGAGACAGACATGGTATCATAGTGTCCTTAGAGACAGACATGGTATCATAGTGTCCTTAGAGACAGACATGGTATCATAGTGTCCTAGAGACAGACATGGTATCATAGTGTCCTTAGAGAGCAGACATGGTATCATAGTGTCCTTAGAGACAGACATGGTATCATAGTGTCCTTAGAGAGCAGACATGGTATCATAGTGTCCTAGAGACAGACATGGTATCATAGTGTCCTTAGAGAGCAGACATGGTATCATAGTGTCCTTAGAGAGCAGACATGGTATCATAGTGTCCTTAGAGAGCAGACATGGTATCATAGTGTCCTTAGAGAGCAGACATGGTATCATAGTGTCCTTAGAGACAGACATGGTATCATAGTGTCCTTAGAGACAGACATGGTATCATAGTGTCCTTAGAGACAGACATGGTATCATAGTGTCCTAGAGACAGACATGGTATCATAGTGTCCTTAGAGAGCAGACATGGTATCATAGTGTCCTTAGAGACAGACATGGTATCATAGTGTCCTTAGAGAGCAGACATGGTATCATAGTGTCCTAGAGACAGACATGGTATCATAGTGTCCTTAGAGAGCAGACATGGTATCATAGTGTCCTTAGAGACAGACATGGTATCATAGTGTCCTTAGAGACAGACATGGTATCATAGTGTCCTAGAGACAGACATGGTATCATAGTGTCCTTAGAGAGCAGACATGGTATCATAGTGTCCTTAGAGACAGACATGGTATCATAGTGTCCTTAGAGAGCAGACATGGTATCATAGTGTCCTAGAGACAGACATGGTATCATAGTGTCCTTAGAGAGCAGACATGGTATCATAGTGTCCTTAGAGAGCAGACATGGTATCATAGTGTCCTTAGAGAGCAGACATGGTATCATAGTGTCCTTAGAGAGCAGACATGGTATCATAGTGTCCTTAGAGAGCAGACATGGTATCATAGTGTCCTTAGAGAGCAGACATGGTATCATAGTGTCCTTAGAGACAGACATGGTATCATAGTGTCCTTAGAGAGCAGACATGGTATCATAGTGTCCTTAGAGAGCAGACATGGTATCATAGTGTCCTTAGAGAGCAGACATGGTATCATAGTGTCCTTAGAGAGCAGACATGGTATCAGTGTCCTTAGAGAGCAGACATGGTATCATAGTGTCCTTAGAGAGCAGACATGGTATCATAGTGTCCTTAGAGACAGACATGGTATCAGTGTCCTTAGAGACAGACATGGTATCAGTGTCCTTAGAGAGCAGACATGGTATCATAGTGTCCTTAGAGAGCAGACATGGTATCATAGTGTCCTTAGAGAGCAGACATGGTATCATAGTGTCCTTAGAGACAGACATGGTATCATAGTGTCCTTAGAGAGCAGACATGGTATCATAGTGTCCTAGAGACAGACATGGTATCATAGTGTCCTTAGAGAGCAGACATGGTATCATAGTGTCCTTAGAGAGCAGACATGGTATCATAGTGTCCTTAGAGAGCAGACATGGTATCATAGTGTCCTTAGAGACAGACATGGTATCATAGTGTCCTTAGAGAGCAGACATGGTATCATAGTGTCCTAGAGACAGACATGGTATCATAGTGTCCTTAGAGACAGACATGGTATCATAGTGTCCTTAGAGAGCAGACATGGTATCATAGTGTCCTTAGAGAGCAGACATGGTATCATAGTGTCCTTAGAGAGCAGACATGGTATCATAGTGTCCTTAGAGACAGACATGGTATCATAGTGTCCTTAGAGACAGACATGGTATCATAGTGTCCTTAGAGACAGACATGGTATCATAGTGTCCTTAGAGACAGACATGGTATCATAGTGTCCTAGAGACAGACATGGTATCATAGTGTCCTTAGAGACAGACATGGTATCATAGTGTCCTTAGAGAGCAGACATGGTATCATAGTGTCCTTAGAGAGCAGACATGGTATCATAGTGTCCTTAGAGACAGACAAGGTATCATAGTGTCCTTAGAGACAGACATGGTATCATAGTGTCCTTAGAGAGCAGACATGGTATCATAGTGTCCTTAGAGAGCAGACATGGTATCATAGTGTCCTTAAGAGACAGACATGGTATCATAGTGTCCTTAGAGAGCAGACATGGTATCATAGTGTCCTTAGAGAGCAGACATGGTATCATAGTGTCCTTAGAGAGCAGACATGGTATCATAGTGTCCTTAGAGACAGACATGGTATCATAGTGTCCTAGAGACAGACATGGTATCATAGTGTCCTAGAGACAGACATGGTATCATAGTGTCCTTAGAGACAGACATGGTATCATAGTGTCCTAGAGACAGACATGGTATCATAGTGTCCTTAGAGAGCAGACATGGTATCATAGTGTCCTTAGAGAGCAGACATGGTATCATAGTGTCCTAGAGACAGACATGGTATCATAGTGTCCTTAGAGAGCAGACATGGTATCATAGTGTCCTTAGAGAGCAGACATGGTATCATAGTGTCCTTAGAGACAGACATGGTATCATAGTGTCCTAGAGACAGACATGGTATCATAGTGTCCTTAGAGAGCAGACATGGTATCATAGTGTCCTTAGAGAGCAGACATGGTATCATAGTGTCCTTAGAGAGCAGACATGGTATCATAGTGTCCTTAGAGAGCAGACATGGTATCATAGTGTCCTTAGAGAGCAGACATGGTATCATAGTGTCCTTAGAGACAGACATGGTATCATAGTGTCCTTAGAGACAGACATGGTATCATAGTGTCCTAGAGACAGACATGGTATCATAGTGTCCTTAGAGAGCAGACATGGTATCATAGTGTCCTAGAGACAGACATGGTATCATAGTGTCCTTAGAGACAGACATGGTATCATAGTGTCCTTAGAGACAGACAATGAAATTAATGTGGATCAAAGAGGGATTTGAAGTCAGTGTGCTTTGGAATTGGAACGGCTGTTTCTCAGTAGCGCGGTGCCGATGTGAATGATGTCATGGAAGGCCGCTGTCACTGGAGGCCAACTTCTGCCTCTGCACGTAAACAAGATAATCCAAGGGCATAAACTTAAGCGTAAACATAAACCAGACCACACAAATACACGCCGTCCTCACTTCACCCTGGCCAGACTACTGTACGTGGCCTAGAAGGCAATTATCAATAGCATAAATATAATGTTTATTTATCCGCGGAATGGTTGTCGTTCCTCATGCATTTACAGCAACATTTCGGTTCACGTTCATGAATGCAAACGCGTAGCCAGTGCAATTTACATTCTTACTGTTGTCAGAGAGGGTTGAATGAATGCCTTCGTCAAGTCACATTGCTCTAGCCCTTTACCTTAAAGATGTATAGAGCGTCGCAGTCCCGCCCCCTACCATGGACCAGGAAATTAAACTCATAGACATTTCTTAAAGTATTTATTTAAAGACGGTTACGCCGCGGACAAAGCCAACTCGAGTCGTGACAACTCATGACAACACAAACAATATTTTGGACCAAACAAATAATTAGAAAGAAGACAAAAACGGCAGGTTACAACACTTTTTTTGTTGTTTTTCTTCTTTGTAATTATTTGTTTCGTCCAAAATATTGTTTGTGTTGTCATGAGTTGTCACGACTCGAGTTGGCTTTGTCCGCGGCGTAAACGTCTTTAAATAAATACTTTCTGAAATGTCTATGAGGAAAATGAACGTAGAATCATTTCCTGGTCCATGGTAGGGGGCAGGACTGCGACGCTCTATTACTGTATCATTTAGCTGGGGAACTCCCTCAAGGACCCCTAGGGGTCCCCGGACCCCCTGGAACTCCCTCAAGGACCCCTAGGGGTCCCCGGACCCCACTTTGGGAACCCCTGCATTACATTAGCAACCCAACCAGTAAATCATGTGCAGCCTGAGTACCGTCCATGCAGACAAGAGAGCACGCCTACCTTATCAGGTGACTAGTCTCACTCTCTACCTGGTCAGGCGACTAGTCTCACTCTCTACCTGGTCAGATGACTAGTCTCACTCTCTACCTGGTCAGGTGACTAGTCTCACTCTCTACCTGGTCAGGTGACTAGTCTCACTCTCTACCTGGTCAGATGACTAGTCTCACTCTCTACCTGGTCAGGTGACTAGTCTCACTCTCTACCTGGTCAGGTGACAAGTCTCACTCTCTACCTGGTCAGGCGACTAGTCTCACTCTCTACCTGGTCAGATGACTAGTCTCACTCTCTACCTGGTCAGGTGACTAGTCTCACTCTCTACCTGGTCAGGTGACTAGTCTCACTCTATACCTGGTCAGGTGACTAGTCTCACTCTCTACCTGATCAGGTGACTAGTCTCACTCTCTACCTGGTCAGGTGACTAGTCTCACTCTTTACCTGGTCAGGTGACTAGTCTCACTCTCTACCTGGTCAGGTGACAAGTCTCACTATTTACCTGGTCAGGTGACTAGTCTCACTCTTTACCTGGTCAGGTGACTAGTCTCACTCTCTACCTGGTCAGGTGATTAGTCTCACTCTCTACCTGGTCAGGTGACTAGTCTCACTCTCTACCTGGTCAGGTGACTAGTCTCACTCTCTACCTGGTCAGGTGACTAGTCTCACTCTCTACCTGGTCAGGTGACTAGTCTCACTCTCTACCTGGTCAGGTGACTAGTCTCACTCTCTACCTGGTCAGGTGACTAGTCTCACTCTCTACCTGGTCAGGTGACTAGTCTCACTCTCTACCTGGTCAGGTGACTAGTCTCACTCTCTACCTGGTCAGGTGACTAGTCTCACTCTATACCTGGTCAGGTGACTAGTCTCACTATCTACCTGGTCAGGTGACTAGTCTCACTCTCTACCTGATCAGGTGACTAGTCGCACTCTCTACCTGGTCAGGTGACTAGTCTCACTCTTTACCTGGTCAGGTGACTAGTCTCACTCTCTACCTGGTCAGGTGACAAGTCTCACTATTTACCTGGTCAGGTGACTAGTCTCACTCTTTACCTGGTCAGGTGACTAGTCTCACTCTTTACCTGGTCAGGTGACTAGTCTCACTCTCTACCTGGTCAGGTGATTAGTCTCACTCTCTACCTGGTCAGGTGACTAGTCTCACTCTCTACCTGGTCAGGTGACTAGTCTCACTCTCTACCTGGTCAGGTGACTAGTCTCACTCTCTACCTGGTCAGGTGACTAGTCTCACTCTCTACCTGGTCAGGTGACTAGTCTCACTCTCTACCTGGTCAGGTGACTAGTCTCACTCTCTACCTGGTCAGGTGACTAGTCTCACTCTCTACCTGGTCAGGTGACTAGTCTCACTATCTACCTGGTCAGGTGACTAGTCTCACTCTCTACCTGGTCAGGTGACTAGTCTCACTCTCTACCTGGTCAGGTGACTAGTCTCACTCTCTACCTGGTCAGGTGACTAGTCTCACTCTCTACCTGGTCAGGTGACTAGTCTCACTCTCTACCTGGTCAGGTGACTAGTCTCACTATCTACCTGGTCAGGTGACTAGTCTCACTCTCTACCTGGTCAGGTGACTAGTCTCACTCTCTACCTGGTCAGGTGACTAGTCTCACTCTATACCTGGTCAGGTGACTAGTCTCACTCTCTACCTGGTCAGGTGACTAGTCTCACTCTCTACCTGGTCAGGTGACTAGTCTCACTCTCTACCTGGCCAGGTGACTAGTCTCACTCTCTACCTGGTCAGGTGACTAGTCTCACTCTCTACCTGGTCAGGTGACTAGTCTCACTCTCTACCTGGTCAGGTGACTAGTCTCACTCTATACCTGGTCAGGTGACTAGTCTCACTCTCTACCTGATCAGGTGACTAGTCTCACTCTCTACCTGGTCAGGTGACTAGTCTCACTCTTTACCTGGTCAGGTGACTAGTCTCACTCTCTACCTGGTCAGGTGACAAGTCTCACTATTTACCTGGTCAGGTGACTAGTCTCACTCTTTACCTGGTCAGGTGACTAGTCTCACTCTTTACCTGGTCAGGTGACTAGTCTCACTCTCTACCTGGTCAGGTGATTAGTCTCACTCTCTACCTGGTCAGGTGACTAGTCTCACTCTCTACCTGGTCAGGTGACTAGTCTCACTCTCTACCTGGTCAGGTGACTAGTCTCACTCTCTACCTGGTCAGGTGACTAGTCTCACTCTCTACCTGGTCAGGTGACTAGTCTCACTCTCTACCTGGTCAGGTGACTAGTCTCACTCTCTACCTGGTCAGGTGACTAGTCTCACTCTCTACCTGGTCAGGTGACTAGTCTCACTCTCTACCTGGTCAGGTGACTAGTCTCACTCTCTACCTGGTCAGGTGACTAGTCTCACTCTCTACCTGGTCAGGTGACTAGTCTCACTCTCTACCTGGTCAGGTGACTAGTCTCACTCTATACCCGGTCAGGTGACTAGTCTCACTATCTACCTGGTCAGGTGACTAGTCTCACTCTCTACCTGGTCAGGTGACTAGTCTCACTCTCTACCTGGTCACGTGACTAGTCTCACTCTTTACCTGGTCAGGTGACTAGTCTCACTCTCTACCTGGTCAGGTGACTAGTCTCACTCTCTACCTGGTCAGGTGACTAGTCTCACTCTCTACCTGGTCAGGTGACTAGTCTCACTCTCTACCTGGTCAGGTGACTAGTCTCACTCTTTACCTGGTCAGAGCTCTTTTTTCTACAACCCCCTGCAGTGGCGTGCACAGACATTTAGAGGGGCAGGTGCTCAAGTTAAAAAAGGGCACCTTGTGCAGCGCGTGGAACCGGCCGGTTGCCTTAATCCATTTTGGGCGGGAACCCCTTTTGGTGTTAGCATTATGTTATGCTTTAGCTATTGAAAAATAGCAGATCTACAAGCTCATAGCGCGCCACCGAGTGGCGCGCTATGAGCTTGTAGGTCTGCTATTTTCGAAAAACCAAAAAAAAGAAAAGAAAAAAAAAAGTTTTTTTTCCCCTTTTTTTTCAAAAGGGCACATTGCCAAAAGGGCAGGGGGTGCTCTAGCACCCCCTAGTGTCTATCTGTGCACGCCACTGACCCCCTGCCTGGGGGTCTTGATTCATTCCCTGTATTTCTATTTGTCTTATAACTACAGGGAATGAATAGAGACAGGGTCCTGATGCTTCAAATCTATGCTCAATAAATTATACATTCTAAATTCATAAGTGGCTGAATGATGAAATGCAGATCACCCTTCTCCTACGACAGTACTTTTCATTTCCTTCTACAAGCATTGGGGCGGCGGTGGATCAGCGGTAGAGTGGCCGGATGGTAACTGCAAGGTTCCCGGTTCGATCCCTGTGGGCTCCCCCAGAGTTGGTGTCGAAGTGTCCTTGAGCAAGACTCTGAACCCCTGATTGCTCCTGATGTGCAGGTTGGTGCCTTGCATGGTTTCCGCCGCCATTGGTGTGTGAATGTAATGTAATGTAATGTAATGTAATGCAATGTAATGTACAATCTATGTAAAGGTGTGTTATTATCCAGCCTTTTGTGACGGGCTAGGCTAGGCTAGGCTAGGCTAGGCTAGGCTAGGCTAGGCTAGGCTAGGCTAGGCTAGGCGAGGCTAGGTGGTTCAGAGGGCATGGCCTTACCAGGGCTGGCCAGAGGGAGAGGGTTCAGAGGTCAGGGTTCAGAGGTCATGACCTTACCAGGGCTGGCCAGAGGGAGAGGGTTCAGAGGTCAGGGTTCAGAGGTCATGATCTTACCAGGGCTGGCCAGAGGGAGAGGGTTCAGAGGTCAGGGTTCAGAGGGCATGGCCTTACCAGGGCTGGCCAGAGGGAGAGGGTTCAGAGGTCAGGGTTCAGAGGGCATGGCCTTACCAGGGCTGGCCAGAGGGAGAGGGTTCAGAGGTCAGGGTTCAGAGGTCATGATCTTACCAGGGCTGGCCAGAGGGAGAGGGTTCAGAGGTCAGGGTTCAGAGGGCATGGCCTTACCAGGGCTGGCCAGAGGGAGAGGGTTCAGAGGTCAGGGTTCAGAGGGCATGGCCTTACCAGGGCTGGCCAGAGGGAGAGGGTTCAGAGGTCAGGGTTCAGAGGTCATGACCTTACCAGGGCTGGCCAGAGGGAGAGGGTTCAGAGGTCAGGGTTCAGAGGTCATGACCTTACCAGGGCTGGCCAGAGGGAGGAGCACCCTCATGGCCTGTAGGAGCAGCTCTGGACTGTCCTGGAAGGTCTGCAGCGCCGTCAGGACCACCGCATGGTCCTGGTTCTCCATGAAGTCCACCAGGTGGTCCTCACTCACTGAGGAGGGGGGGGGGGGGGGGGAGGAGGAAGAGGGGGAGAGGGGGGGAGGGGGAGAGGAAGAGAGGGGGGGGGGATAGAGGGAGGGAGAGGGGGGGGAGGAAGAAAGAAAGAAAGTCGCGTTGTGAGCTTGTAGATCTGCTATTTTCAGCATGCAGCCAATTGTAAAATGACTTATACTGGATCTCTTGTCCACTAGTCCCTTCCTAACATTTTAGTCTAGTTTTTATTTGTTGACAAAATCGACAGTATATTTAGTCTTAGTTTTAGTCATCATGACTTAGTTTTTATGTAGTTTTTGTCAGTGAAAAAAGGTAGTCGATGAACATTTTTTGTCATGTTTTAGTCAACAAAAACAACAGTGATGTTGATCCCCTGTGTGGTAGGTGTCGCTCAGCCCCTGGCTGCCACTTACATACTACAGATGTTTTGGTCGTGTCCTTCTTTACATCGATATTGGACTGAGATCTTTGACACCGTGTCGAGGACACCGTTTCAACCAACTGTAATGAGTCGCTCGCCACCGTCGGTGTGTGAATGTGGGAAGTGAGGAAGCTGGCGTCGACTGTTCACCGCGTCACGTCCCAATGTATGAATGAATGGACCATTTTAAAGCGCTTTGAACACTTGGAAAAGCGCTATAAAATGCAGTTCATTATAATTTCTCCCCCAAACTCTATCACTATCGAAATACAACGCTCACTTGGTGGCCTTGGTGACCTCTCTCTTAGCTAGGCTACGTCCATGATGTGTTCTGCTTTAAGACAGGGGTTCTCAACCTTGGGGTCGCGACCTCCTAGAAGTTGCTCAGTGGCGTTTTGAAGCACCCGGAAGACTGCCGGAAGTACAATTATAACTCAATGGCTCGAGCGAGCGGAAGTTTAGCCTATCCTTTAGCCCCGGACCTCAATTTTGAGGTCCGGGCTTACGCACGTCCACCTCCATTAAAGTGCTGCAATTCCACATTTCGCCAGTAGGGAGTGGCAGCTTCAACGTTGGATAGCCTTACTGGGGGCTTGGGTACGGTACCTCTCTACTGTATGGTATGGTATGGTACAGTACCTCTCTACTGTATGGTATGGTACGGTACCTCTACTGTACGGTATGGTACGGTACCTCTCTACTGTACTGTATGGTACGGTACCTCTCTACTGTATGGTACGGTACCTCTCTACTGTATGGTATGGTACCTCTCTACTGTATGGTACGGTACCTCTCTACTGTATGGTATGGTACCTCTCTACTGTATGGTATGGTATGGTACCTCTCTACTGTATGGTATGGTATGGTACCTCTCTACTGTATGGTATGGTATGGTACCTCTCTACTGTATGGTATGGTACGGTACCTCTCTACTGTATGGTATGGTACCTCTCTACTGTATGGTATGGTATGGTACCTCTCTACTGTATGGTATGGTACCTCTCTACTGTATGGTATGGTATGGTACCTCTCTACTGTATGGTATGGTACCTCTCTACTGTATGGTACGGTACCTCTCTACTGTATGGTACGGTACCTCTCTACTGTACGGTATGGTACGGTACCTCTCTACTGTATGGTACGGTACCTCTCTACTGTATGGTATGGTATGGTACCTCTCTACTGTATGGTATGGTACCTCTCTACTGTATGGTATGGTACGGTACCTCTCTACTGTATGGTATGGTACCTCTCTACTGTATGGTATGGTACCTCTCTACTGTATGGTATGGTACGGTACCTCTCTACTGTATGGTATGGTACCTCTCTACTGTATGGTGCGGTACCTCTCTACTGTATGGTATGGTACCTCTCTACTGTATGGTATGGTACCTCTCTACTGTATGGTACGGTACCTCTCTACTGTATGGTATGGTACGGTACCTCTCTACTGTATGGTATGGTACCGCTCTACTGTATGGTATGGTACGGTACCTCTCTACTGTACGGTATGGTATGGTACCTCTCTACTGTATGGTACGGTACCTCTCTACTGTATGGTATGGTACCTCTACTGTATGGTATGGTACCTCTCTACTGTATGGTATGGTACCTCTCTACTGTATGGTATGGTACCTCTCTACTGTATGGTATGGTACCTCTCTACTGTACGGTATGGTACGGTACCTCTCTACTGTATGGTATGGTACCTCTCTACTGTATGGTATGGTACCTCTACTGTATGGTATGGTACCTCTCTACTGTATGGTATGGTACCTCTCTACTGTATGGTATGGTACCTCTCTACTGTATGGTATGGTACCTCTCTACTGTACGGTATGGTACGGTACCTCTCTACTGTATGGTATGGTACCGCTCTACTGTATGGTATGGTACCTCTCTACTGTATGGTATGGTACCTCTCTACTGTATGGTATGGTACCTCTCTACTGTATGGTATGGTACCTCTACTGTATGGTATGGTACCTCTCTACTGTATGGTATGGTACCTCTCTACTGTATGGTACGGTACCTCTCTACTGTACGGTATGGTACGGTACCTCTCTACTGTATGGTACGGTACCTCTCTACTGTATGGTACGGTACCTCTCTACTGTATGGTACGGTACCTCTCTACTGTATGGTATGGTACCTCTACTGTATGGTATGGTACCTCTCTACTGTATGGTATGGTACCTCTCTACTGTATGGTATGGTATGGTACCTCTCTACTGTATGGTACGGTACCTCTCTACTGTATGGTATGGTACCTCTCTACTGTATGGTATGGTACGGTACCTCTCTACTGTATGGTATGGTACCTCTCTACTGTATGGTATGGTACCTCTCTACTGTATGGTACGGTACCTCTCTACTGTATGGTATGGTACCTCTCTACTGTATGGTATGGTACCTCTCTACTGTATGGTATGGTACAGTACCTCTCTACTGTATGGTATGGTACCTCTCTACTGTACGGTATGGTACGGTACCTCTCTACTGTATGGTATGGTACCTCTCTACTGTATGGTATGGTACGGTACCTCTCTACTGTATGGTACGGTACCTCTCTACTGTATGGTATGGTACCTCTCTACTGTACGGTATGGTACCTCTCTACTGTACGGTATGGTACCTCTCTACTGTACGGTATGGTACCTCTCTACTGTATGGTATGGTACCTCTCTACTGTATGGTATGGTACCTCTCTACTGTACGGTATGGTACCTCTCTACTGTATGGTATGGTACCTCTCTACTGTATGGTATGGTACCTCTCTACTGTACGGTATGGTACCTCTCTACTGTACGGTATGGTACCTCTCTACTGTATGGTATGGTACCTCTCTACTGTATGGTATGGTACCTCTCTACTGTATGGTATGGTACCTCTCTACTGTACGGTATGGTACCTCTCTACTGTATGGTATGGTACCTCTCTACTGTATGGTACGGTACCTCTCTACTGTACGGTATGGTACCTCTCTACTGTATGGTATGGTACCTCTCTACTGTATGGTATGGTATGGTACCTCTCTACTGTATGGTATGGTACGGTACCTCTCTACTGTATGGTATGGTACCTCTCTACTGTATGGTATGGTACGGTACCTCTCTACTGTATGGTATGGTACCTCTCTACTGTATGGTATGGTATGGTACCTCTCTACTGTATGGTATGGTACGGTACCTCTCTACTGTATGGTACGGTACCTCTCTACTGTATGGTATGGTACCTCTCTACTGTATGGTATGGTACCTCTCTACTGTATGGTATGGTACCTCTCTACTGTATGGTATGGTACCTCTCTACTGTATGGTATGGTACGGTACCTCTCTACTGTATGGTACGGTACCTCTCTACTGTATGGTACGGTACGGTACCTCTCTACTGTATGGTATGGTACCTCTCTACTGTATGGTATGGTACCTCTCTACTGTATGGTATGGTACCTCTCTACTGTATGGTATGGTACCTCTCTACTGTATGGTATGGTACCTCTCTACTGTATGGTATGGTACGGTACCTCTCTACTGTATGGTATGGTACCTCTCTACTGTATGGTATGGTACCTCTCTACTGTATGGTATGGTACGGTACCTCTCTACTGTATGGTATGGTACGGTACCTCTCTACTGTATGGTATGGTACCTCTCTACTGTATGGTATGGTACGGTACCTCTCTACTGTATGGTATGGTACCTCTCTACTGTACGGTATGGTACAGTACCTCTCTACTGTATGGTATGGTACCTCTCTACTGTATGGTATGGTACCTCTCTACTGTATGGTATGGTACCTCTCTACTGTATGGTATGGTACCTCTCTACTGTATGGTATGGTACCTCTCTACTGTATGGTATGGTACGGTACCTCTCTACTGTATGGTATGGTACGGTACCTCTCTACTGTATGGTACGGTACCTCTCTACTGTATGGTATGGTACGGTACCTCTCTACTGTATGGTATGGTACCTCTCTACTGTATGGTATGGTACGGTACCTCTCTACTGTATGGTATGGTACCTCTCTACTGTATGGTATGGTACGGTACCTCTCTACTGTATGGTATGGTACGATACCTCTCTACTGTATGGTATGGTACCTCTCTACTGTATGGTATGGTACCTCTCTACTGTATGGTATGGTACCTCTCTACTGTATGGTATG
The DNA here is from genome assembly GCF_951216825.1 of Electrona antarctica. NCBI lineage: Eukaryota > Metazoa > Chordata > Actinopteri > Myctophiformes > Myctophidae > Electrona > Electrona antarctica. Next base: position 520,431 of record NC_136810.1, on the reverse strand, counting down.
GTACCTCTCTACTGTATGGTACGGTACCTCTCTACTGTATGGTATGGTACCTCTCTACTGTATGGTACGGTACCTCTCTACTGTATGGTATGGTACCTCTCTACTGTATGGTATGGTACCTCTCTACTGTATGGTACGGTACCTCTCTACTGTATGGTATGGTACCTCTCTACTGTATGGTATGGTACGGTACCTCTCTACTGTATGGTATGGTACGGTACCTCTCTACTGTATGGTATGGTACCTCTCTACTGTATGGTATGGTACCTCTCTACTGTATGGTATGGTACCTCTCTACTGTATGGTACGGTACCTCTCTACTGTATGGTATGGTACCTCTCTACTGTATGGTATGGTACGGTACCTCTCTACTGTATGGTATGGTATGGTACCTCTCTACTGTATGGAATGGTACGGTACCTCTCTACTGTATGGTATGGTACCTCTCTACTGTATGGTATGGTACCTCTCTACTGTATGGTATGGTACCTCTCTACTGTATGGTACGGTACCTCTCTACTGTATGGTACGGTACCTCTCTACTGTATGGTATGTTGTAACTTAATTTGGGTTAATACAGTTAATATTTTGTGACATTTCATTGCATAATGTTTGAAAGCTGTTTATTTCATATTATGACTATTTACAGTTTAAAAGGACTTTATTGAGTTAAAGAGAATTGATTGATTTACAGTATATACTGATTTCATGTAGAATTGTTATTTCTATTTGTATTCAATACTAAGCGATTCTAAAAACTGCATTTCCCATGATGCTAAGTTGTATCTAGCGCCGGATATCCGGTGAGAGAATTGCCGGGTTTTCGTTAGTTTTGTTGTTGATGCATGTGGAGAATAGCAGCCAGTAGCCGAGAGAAACCGCGTATGACAAATAATACCTAAAGATTCATTTTCTGCACCTTTCATGTACACCTTTTTTCTTATATAAACAAGAAACTTCATCCCCATATCCCGACGTCCTCTTCAGCTTCTTTCGAACGTAATAATTACATTATTTGGTGCCGAAACCCGGGAAAAGATGAGCGAGGGAGACTCAAATGAAGAAGCTGCAGCCGCAGCTTTAAGAGCAGAAGAGGGACGCAAAGAAATGGAAAGAATGAGAAGAAAGCGGGGTGCAATAAGAGGTACTACTACACGACTTTTGAACAATATTGACGCAGAAATGGCCAAGCCAGATCCGGACATGGATCAATTGAGCACTTTATTGGACATGTTGTCCGCTAAAGAGGACAGTCTATCTGGCCTGGACAACGAAATCGAACGGCATACGGCGCTGGATGACTTGGAGAACGAGATCGAAACTACGGAGGACTACAAGCAACGTGTCATCTCGTCTAAGAGCCGCGCACAGCGGATGATAAGGAGGAAGGAGGATGAAAACCAGCAGCTCCAATCAACAACACAAAGCAGGGTGAGCGGCGCAAATTCAGCTAACTCATTTGCACAGAGACAGTCTGTAAAGCTGCCGAAGTTGATTATTGACAAATACAATGGAGATGTCAGTAGATGGCAGGAGTTTTGGAGCCAGTATGAGACCGCTATTCACACGAATGATGCACTGTGCAAACGTGAAAAGTTTACCTACTTGAAAACGTATCTCACTGGACAAGCTGCAAAGGCAGTAGCAGGGCTGATGCTCACAGATGCAAACTACGACAGCGCGATCACATTACTGCAAAGCAGATTTGGAAGGAAGGATCTGGTTATCAGTGCTCACATGTCAAGGCTGCTGAATCTAAATCCTGTGAAGAAATCCTCTGACGTGCATGCACTAAGGCAGCTATATGATGAATGTGAAATTCAAATTAGGAGCCTGGAGTCACTGGGTGTAGTGTCAGACACCTATGGAAGCCTACTATGCCCAATTTTAATGAAGATGATTCCAGATGACATAGCTCTTGAATATAGCCGTCAGAGGGGAAGTGATGATGAATGGAAAGTTGATGAAATAGTCAAATTCCTACAGAAAGAGGTTCAGAGCAGGGAAAGAGCACTGCAAATGACAGCGTCATACACTCAGAGAGAACAGAAACCAGAAATCAAACCAGAAATCAAGCCATGGAAGCAGTCATGCTCATACAAAGACACAAAGATGAACAGACCGAGCATGCAATCTGCTGCTGCACTGCACACAGCCAGCCAGGAGAAGACACGCAATTGTTTATTCTGTGACAGTGCAGAGCACAAATCTGAACATTGCCCGAACCACAGCATTTCTGAACGCAAAGAGAAAATAAAGAAAATGGGAAGATGCTTTGTGTGTTTGGGACAAAGACACATGGCGAGGACATGCAAAGTGAAGGATGCGTCATGTGAAAAATGTGGAAGGAGACACCATACTGCTGTGTGCACCAGTGAGAAAGGTGAGGTGCAGCCCCCCACCTTTACAGAAGATGCTGTTGTTTCCTCAGTCATTCCTCACTCAGCGAAGATGAAACCAGGTGGACAAAACACTGTGCTGCTGCAGACAGCGAAGGCATGGGTGGGAGGCCCATCAGGAAGGAAAATAGCTCGCTGCTTGCTCGATGGAGGGAGTCAGAGAAGCTTCATTCATGAAAACCTTGCGAGGAGCCTGAATTTACCAGTAATAAGACAAGAGACACTCACACTTCACACGTTTGGCTCCACTGTCCCTACAATGTCAAAGCGCAACACAGTGAGAGTAATTCTACAGAATGTCTGGGACAACCAGCAGAGAATTGAAATTGAGGCTATAGAAACCCCACAGGTGTGCTCAGCTGTGATGAAAGTTCCTGGTGACCAGATTCAGCACGAGCTCAAGAAAAAGGGACTACAGCTAGCGGACTTCCCAGACAACGATGATGATCCTGAGCTCTCCGTTCTGATAGGAGCAGACTACTATTGGAAAATAGTCTCAGGAAGAGTGGAGAGACTGACAGAGACATTAGTAGCACTGGAGAGCACCTTTGGATGGTCTGTGCAGGGACCAGTGTCCATGTCAAGTGTCGCCGAGGCAACCTGCATGTTCATTCCACTTGAAGAGGACACACTTGTCTCCAAGCAACTATGTGCATTCTGGGAAATTGAGTCTCTGGGTATCACAAGTGAGAAAACACAGAACCCAGCAGAAGAAGAGGCTCTGCAGATCTTCGAGAAAACGACAACTTTCAAAGATGGACGATACCACGTGGAGTTGCCATGGAAACAAGAAAGAGCAGAGCTACAAGACAACTACAGAGTTGCTAAAAAACGATTTGAAGGTCTGAAGAAAAGACTAAAGAAAGATGTCACATTCTACAGCAGATACAATGAAGTAGTGGAGGACTATTTACAGCAGAACATTGCAGAGGAGGTGCCAAAGGACGCAATTACAGACAATGTGAAATACTACTTACCTCACCACGCAGTACTCAGAGAAGACAAAGTGACGACAAAACTGAGAGTTGTGTTTGATGCGTCGTCACATGAAGTTGGCAGTCCATCCCTCAATGACTGTCTGCTCACAGGACCAAACCTGAATCCAGATCTGCTCAGTGTCCTCATTAAATTCAGACAACATGAGATAGCCTTCATGGCTGACATAAAAAAGGCTTTCTTGCAGATCTCCCTAGAGGAGAAAGACAGAGATGCTGTGAGATTCCTGTGGCTCTCAGGCCCACCAAATGGAGAACAGGATGGAGAGCCACGCGTGCTGAGGATGACCAGAGTAGTGTTTGGAGCCTCTCCGAGCCCATTCCTGCTCGCAGCTACGATCAGGAAGCACCTGGAACAATACGAAGCAGAACAACCACAGGTTGTAGAGACACTAAGGGAGTCATTGTATGTGGACGATTTTATATCAAGTTCAAACAGTGTTGAAGAGGCTTACCATGTGACAACAACTGCTAAGAGGATGCTGTCAACCGCAGGCATGGACCTCTGCAAGTGGATGACTAACTCTCATGAGCTGGAGAAGAAATGGGAGGAGGGCACAACCGATCACACACTAGCACCAGAGACACACGGAGCTGTGCTCAAAGTGCTGGGCTTGGTGTGGAGACCAGCAACCGATGACTTCACCTTTGACCTCAGACCGCTATTGAGCATCCTAAAAGAAATGAAGAACACAAAGAGGAGCGTTCTACAGTCAGCTGCACGCATCTATGACCCACTCGGGTTCCTGACACCTTTCACCATCAGAATCAAGTGCATGTTTCAAGAAATGTGGGAGAGAGGGCTCTCCTGGGATGAAGAGCTACCACCTGACCTGACTCGAGAATGGCAACAGTGGTGTTCAGAACTACCCAAGCTACACCAGCTCGCCATACCAAGGTGGTATCAAACAGACATACAAGACAAACATGCCCTGACATTACATGTGTTCTGTGACGCAAGTGAAAGAGCTTACAGTGCCGCTGCCTACCTACAAGGTAAATCACCAGACGGAGAACCGACAATGAGCCTAGTCGCATCCAAATCCAGAGTGGCCCCTCTCAAGAAAATGACACTGCCACGCCTGGAGCTCATGGGAGCTGTGATTGGAGCGAGACTAGCCAACAACTTGATGACTACTCTAAAACTGGAACCAAACCAGTTAAGAATGTGGACGGACTCTATGATTACGCTGCATTGGATTTGCAGCTCAGCTCAGAAGTGGAAACAGTTTGTTGCAAACAGAGTGACCGAGATCCAGTCACTGACCAACCCTGAGACATGGTCACACATTGCAGGAAAAATCAACCCAGCTGACCTCCCAACAAGAGGACAAAGTGTCGAAAGTCTGATACAGAGCCACCTATGGTGGAATGGACCCAGCGTTCTGACAACACCCGATCAGTCAGAGGAGACTGAAAATGAACAAGTTCAAGACAACATGAATGCAGAACGCAAGTCTAGTCAACACATCACTGTACAGCTCGCTGCAAACGACACAGACCCCACTGAACCAGTGTTGGAGCTGGAAGGATACAGCAAGTTGAACAGGGTCCTCAGAGTGACAGCCTGGATAAAGAGATTCATAGCCAATGCACAAACAAAAACAAAGACAAGAGGAGAACTGACTGCCGATGAGCTCTTCGAGGCAGAAAAGTACTGGATCAAGACTACACAACAACAGAGTTTCAGCCAGGAAATAAAACAACTGAAGGCAAGAAAGAGCCTAAACAATGACTACAAGATTAAAGAACTGAAACCCTTCCTGGATGAACACGAGATGCTCAGTGTGGGAGGAAGGCTGCAGCAGTCGGACTTCACATACAGACAGCAGCACCCATGGATTATGCCCAACAAGCACAGATTTTCAGAGCTGCTGATACAAAGCTGTCATGTGAAAGTGATGCACTCAGGAGTGAGAGACACTCTCGTACAAGTGAGAGAGAGATACTGGATCCCGCGTGCAAGGCAGCTGGTCAAGAGCACTGTGGCTAACTGCACAGTCTGCAAACGATTCAAGGCAAAAGCCGGACAGCAGATCACTGCGCCCTTGCCCAAAGACAGAATAACTGAATCCCCACCATTCGAAGTCACAGGTGTGGATTTTGCAGGGCCACTTTATGTGAAGGCAGGTGATTCTGTGAAGAAGTCATACATAGCGCTATTCACCTGTGCTGTAACCAGAGCCATACACTTGGAACTGGTCTCAGATCAGTCAACAGAGACATTCCTGTTAGCGCTGAAAAGATTCATCTCCAGAAGAGGATTATGCAAGATAATCTACTCGGACAACGCCAGAACATTCAAGAGAGCTGATCAGGACCTGAAGGAGCTGTGGAAAGCCATCAAAGAACCCCAGCTGTTAGAGTTCTTCTCAGAAAGAGGCATCACCTGGAAGTTCATCGCAGAACGAGCAGCCTGGTGGGGCGGATTCTGGGAGCGGATGGTCCGTTCAGTAAAGACATGCCTGAAGAAAGTTCTCGGAAAAGCTTCACTCAACTTTGAAGAGATGTGCACAGTACTGACAGAAGTGGAGGCTATCATAAACTCGAGGCCTCTGACATTTGTGCATAATGAAGTGGATGAGCCACAGCCACTCACTCCAGCCCACTTCTTGGTGGGAAAACGACTAACATCTCTGCCACCCAAGCCTTTCCCCGCTGACACACAGCACCCAACTGTCAACAAGGCAGAGATCACTCGAAGATGGAAATACAGGCAGAAACTCACGACCAGCTTCTGGAACGCCTGGCGTAAGGATTACCTGTTGGACTTGAAGTCAGCACACCGCTGCGACACACCGACACCCACCCCACTGAAAGTGGGTGACGTTGTACTCATTGGAGAGGACAATACCCCCAGACAAACCTGGAAACTGGGAAGAATCACAGAACTGTTTACAGGCCGAGATGGACTTGTCAGGTCGTGCATGGTCCGCACTCCCACAGGGACTTTGTTGAGAAGACCTATTCAGTTACTGTACTGTCTTGAGATTTAGATGAACAGATAGTTCATGGGTGGGAGAATGTTGTAACTTAATTTGGGTTAATACAGTTAATATTTTGTGACATTTCATTGCATAATGTTTGAAAGCTGTTTATTTCATATTATGACTATTTACAGTTTAAAAGGACTTTATTGAGTTAAAGAGAATTGATTGATTTACAGTATATACTGATTTCATGTAGAATTGTTATTTCTATTTGTATTCAATACTAAGCGATTCTAAAAACTGCATTTCCCATGATGCTAAGTTGTATCTAGCGCCGGATATCCGGTGAGAGAATTGCCGGGTTTTCGTTAGTTTTGTTGTTGATGCATGTGGAGAATAGCAGCCAGTAGCCGAGAGAAACCGCGTATGACAAATAATACCTAAAGATTCATTTTCTGCACCTTTCATGTACACCTTTTTTCTTATATAAACAAGAAACTTCATCCCCATATCCCGACGTCCTCTTCAGCTTCTTTCGAACGTAATAATTACATTATGGTATGGTACGGTACCTCTCTCCAGCAGCAGCTGCAGAGCGCTGCAGCCTTGGAGCTGCACCTCCTCGCTGGTGGGGAAGGTCTTCATCCCCAAAACCACCAGGCCGAACACATCCTCCTCCTCTTCGTCCAGGACGCACTGCAGCAGCTTGTCTGCAGCACGCACATGCGTGCACACACACACACACCACACCACACCACACCACACACACACACACACACACACACACACACACACACACACACACACACACACGAGGTGAGGAGTGATTCATAAAGTTTGATTTGTTGATGCACAGATAAGTACAGGCATACGGTATGTGATAAAACATAAAAGTTTGATGTGATAAAACTACATAAGAATTATCCTTTATGAAACTGTGTTTCCTGTTGAAATATGTCTTGCTTCCTGGTTGTGCCGTTTTCATGGCCTCATATATTCCATGTTGTTACATCATGATCACCACAGAACGCCCACTGAGCGTAAACTACTGTCTGGCCTCGACAGCCCAGAGATCCAAGAAACTACTGTCTGGCCTCGACAGCCCAGACATCCATGAAACTACTGTCTGGCCTCGACAGCCCAGACATCCAAGAAACTACTGTCTGGCCTCGACAGCCCAGACATCCAAGAAACTACTGTCTGGCCTCGACAGCCCAGACATCCAAGAAACTACTGTCTGGCCTCGACAGCCCAGAGATCCAAGAAACTACTGTCTGGCCTCGACAGCCCAGACATCCATGAAACTACTGTCTGGCCTCGACAGCCCAGACATCCAAGAAACTACTGTCTGGCCTCGACAGCCCAGACATCCAAGAAACTACTGTCTGGCCTCGACAGCCCAGACATCCAAGAAACTACTGTCTGGCCTCGACAGCCCAGACATCCAAGAAACTACTGTCTGGCCTCGACAGCCCAGACATCCACACAGAACACCTGATCTGATTGCATTAAACAACGTTAAACAATGTTAAACTCACTTTGCCTGTTGCTTTGCCACTCGATGTGCCACTCACACTAAGCATGCGCATACCCTCTATACCCTCGCCGCCCCCTTTCATGACGACGCCAGGCCCAGGAAATTAATCCCAATGCATTTTTCCCATAGACATTTCAAAAAGTATTTATTTAAAGACCTTTTAAGCGTTGTACGAAGCCAACTCGAGTTGTGACAAATCATGGCAAACACACACAATATTTTGGACCAAACAAATAATTACAAAAAGTGTTGTAACCTGACGTTTTTTGTTTGGCCCAAAACATTGTGTTTATTGTCATGATTTGTCACGACAAGAGGTCTTTCGAGGGGGCGGGGCTGCGACGCTCTATTGGACCGTGAACTTTGACCTCCAGGACAGTGTGATTGGACTGTGCCCTTTCAGTCAGAAACAGGTCAGCTCCTTCGTGCAATAAAAAAGCAGGCCTGCATAAAACAAAGTGTTTTGTAGCCATTTACAAATCCAGAAATTATAGCAGAGACAGTATTTAGAATGTAATTCTATTTTCAAATGGTGTATTGGTGTATTGGTGTATTGGTGATTTGGTGTATTGGTGTATTGGTGATTTGGTGTATTGGTGTATTGGTGATTTGGTGTATTGGTGTATTGGTGTATTGGTGATTTGGTGTATTGGTGTATTGGTGTATTGGTGTATTGGTGATTTGGTGTATTGGTGTATTGGTGTATTGGTGGTGCTTCTTAAACAAAAATAGTATCTCATACCAACTGGCTTGTAAGACAGTGGTTCCAAAAGTGGGGTCCTTGAGGGAGTTCCAGGGGGTCCTCAGCTAAATGATAGTTAGGAACCAAATGGACCCTTATGGGTCTGAAACTCTTGAGAGTCCCTGTACATTTGTACACTCTCTACCGTCTCTATTCATATATACTCTAAGGGTTGTCCAGAACCGTCTCTATTCATATATACTCTAAGGGTTGTCCAGAACCGTCTCTATTCATATATACTCTAAGGGTTGTCCAGAACCGTCTCTATTCATATATACTCTAAGGGTTGTCCAGAACCGTCTCTATTCATATATACTCTAAGGGTTGTCCAGAACCGTCTCTATTCATATATACTCTAAGGGTTGTCCAGAACCGTCTCTATTCATATATACTCTAAGGGTTGTCCAGAACCGTCTCTATTCATATATACTCTAAGGGTTGTCCAGAACCGTCTCTATTCATATATACTCTAAGGGTTGTCCAGAACCGTCTCTATTCATATATACTCTAAGGGTTGTCCAGAACCGTCTCTATTCATATATACTTTAAGGGTTGTCCAGAAACGTCTCTATTCATATATACTCTAAGGGTTGTCCAGAACCGTCTCTATTCATATATACTCTAAGGGTTGTCCAGAACCGTCTCTATTCATATATACTCTAAGGGTTGTCCAGAACCGTCTCTATTCATATATACTCTAAGGGTTGTCCAGAACCGTCTCTATTCATATATACTCTAAGGGACAAACAGATAAATGAACCTGAACCTGAAGCTCTTCATCCTAAACCTCGTAAACATGGGGAACAAAAGGCTCCTCATGGTCCCTCCCGGGGCTGGGAAGGAAGGAGCTGGCTCACAGATGATGTGTCCTCCCACTGTCCGGACGGTACTGTACTTCTACTGTACTTCCATGGACTATAACAACGGCGGGAAGGACACCATGTGACCAGCCGAGAGGCCTTAATTGAATCTCCTGCATTCTCAGCCACTCCACATCAAACTGCGTATGATGTGTTGTACTGCTGGCGGGGGTTGAGTTAATAGCCAAAGTATATTATAGGGTGGTTAAATGCTATATTGCTATATTATGTAATATTTCTGGTATAGACACAGTACCAGCAGAACCAGGGCCCTGGTATAGACACAGTACCAGCAGAACCAGGGCCCTGGTATAGACACAGTACCAGCAGAACCAGGGCCCTGGTATAGACACAGTACCAGGGCCCTGGTATAAACACAGTACCAGCAGAACCAGGGCCCTGGTATAGACACAGTACCAGGGCCCTGGTATAGACACAGTACCAGCAGAAACAGGGCCCTGGTATAGACACAGTACCAGCAGAGCCAGGGCCCTTGTATAGATTACCTGAGGTCAGCAGCAGAACCAGGGCCCTGGTATAGACAGTACCTGGGGTCAGCAGCAGAGCCAGGGCCCTTGTATAGATTACCTGAGGTCAGCAGCAGAGCCAGGGCTCTGGTATAGACAGTACCTGAGGTCAGCAGCAGAGCCAGGGCCCTTGTATAGATTACCTGAGGTCAGCAGCAGAGCCAGGGCCCTGGAGCCAGTACCTGAGGTCAGCAGCAGAGCCAGGGCCCTGGTATAGATTACCTGATGTCAGCAGCAGAGCCAGGGCCCTGGTATAAATTACCTGAGGTCAGCAGCAGAGCCAGGGCCCTGGTATAGATTACCTGAGGTCAGCAGCAGAGCCAGGGCTCTGGTATAGATTACCTGAGGTCAGCAGCAGAGCCAGGGCCCTGGTATAGATTACCTGAGGTCAGCAGCAGAGCCAGGGCTCTGGTATAGATTACCTGAGGTCAGCAGCAGAGCCAGGGCCCTGGTATAGATTACCTGAGGTCAGCAGCAGAGCCAGGGCTCTGGTATAGATTACCTGAGGTCAGCAGCAGAGCCAGGGCCCTGGTATAGATTACCTGAGGTCAGCAGCAGAGCCAGGGCCCTGGTATAGATTACCTGAGGTCAGCAGCAGAGCCAGGGCTCTCAGTCCTACCATGGTGACCTTGCAGTCTGCGCTGTATTGGGCCAACACTTTCAGGATCTGTCTGAACACAATAACAGGAGGACAGAGATTAAAATAGGGTGCGTTCTGCATCCCAAAACACAGTTTATAGTTAGAAACTAGAAAATAGACTAAAATGTCAGGAAGGGACTAGTGGACAAGAGATCCAGTATGAGTCATTTTACATTTGGCTGCATGCTGAAAATAGCAGATCTACAAGCTCCTTGTAGATCTTGTAGACCTTCTAGACCTTCTAAGTGTAAAATCAGTCATTACGACGGAATCAAAGGCCCAGCAAAACACATTTTAGTCGACTAAATCAACTGTAGATTTAAAATCTTATGACATTTAGTCGACTAAAACTAGACTAACACTAAAACATTCCAGGTGAAATGTGACTTGACTCCTTGGTAATAATAAGGACCCAATGCTGTGATAACTTTAATATTATTTATTAGACGTTTCTTGGTTAAATAATTCTAAAAACCCACAGGAGGTTCTTAAAGGGACATTTCACCTCTGGAAGAAACCGCAGTTGCTCAATGTTAATAGTATTTGTATTAGATAACAGTATAGCACAATGAGGAATGTGCCCCCTATGGACAGAAATATAATGACGTCTGTGTCTGACTGGGCTGCTGAATTCCTACAATGCCCACAATGCTGTGTTGCACTGCCCCTCCTTGTGGAGAGTGTGTGGAGGCGTGAACTTGTAGTCCAGGAAGGAAGTGAGACCACATTTATGGCTATGGCCAGCATAGATATTAAGAAATAGATGCCTCACTGGTCGTTGCAGTTCATTGGAGCGACGTGTATCCCAATGAAGGCGGAAGTGCAGTGCCGAAGGCTTTTTTTTTTTTTTTTAAACAAATCTTTATAACATGACAATATACATTACAATACAAAACAAGACAAACAAACAAACACAAACAACAAAGTTATGAATAATACAACATCAGAACCAGGGGGGATTAGATTACTAACAGAAAACATTAAAGAGTGAACACAAAGCAACAGTTCTCCGCAGCTTTCTTATTTAGAAGGCATTTGCTGAAGGCGACTGCGTCGCTGCCCAAGTGACTCCTCCATGTCTCTCGCTGTCACTCAAGTGACTACTGGCCAATCACAGCGCGTCTTTTCCGGGACTTATGTTACGCACGCGGAAGCTTGACAAGCTTCCGCTAATGCTTTGCAAGGAATGTCGGGAAAATTGTGCCTTCAATGGTGACACGCGCCTCAGAGCCGGAAAGGGCGTCTACGTATATATGTCTATGATGGCCAGAACAATAATGAAGTCTGTGTGTCTGACTAAAGGGTTTGGCTGGGTTGCTGAATTCCTACAATGCCCATAATGCTTTGCTGCAGTTTGTGTGTTTGACTAGAGTTTTTGACTGGATTGCTGAAATCCTACAATGCCCATAATGCTTTGCTGCAGTCTAGTGTGTTTGACTAGACTTTGACTGGATTGCTGAATTCCTACAATGCCCATAATGCTTTGCTGCACTGCCCCTCCTTGTGGAGAGGGGGGGGGGGGGGAGGCCACGTGGAGATGTGAACTTGTAGTGTAGACAGGTTTTTGGTCACGGACCTGGCGTCGACTAAAATATCTAAAAACACATATTACACACATTATCCCATTCTGGACGGGAACCCCTTTTGGTGTTTTAAGCATTATGTTATACTTTAGATATTGGAAAATAGCAGATCTACAAGTTCATAACGCGGCAACGAGTGCCACGCTATGAACTTGTAGGTCTGCTATTTTTGAAAAATCGTGAAAATGTGCCTCAAATCTTTGAATATATATTCTTTCAGAGTGAACATTTTTAACTCAAATCTTTGCTTCTGGGGGGTCCCTGGAACAACATATTTTCAGATGGGGGTTGGTGGCCAATTTCATAAAAGTTTTGGGGTCCTTGACATGAAATATTGAGCACCACTGATACAGAAACATAAGGTTTTTCAGAAACCTGTCAGGATTTAGAAAGCATTTGTAGAATGGGTTAAAATAAAATCTGGTTGCCAAAGTGGTGAAGTGGCCGTTGAACTACTTTCACTACTTTCACTTTCAGCTAATGACTATGAATGGTGTTCTCCGAGTCTTATCTTACATGTTGCGTTCTTATCTGTTGTTTTTATTTCGTATCACTGCTGTAAACTGCTGTAAAATGCTGTAAACTGCTGTAAACTGAAAGTCCACAGTCAAGGTCTCCCAGGCACCTCACGGTATCCACAAAGCACCAACCAATTCAACATCCCAAATATCTCCTTAGAGGTTTTACTGTGCTATGTTGATATGCCAAGTATGGCAAGAATGGCACAATGATGACAATTATCTTCAGACTTTAGACTGTACTGTACCACAAGGGGGGGGGGGGGGGGGGGGATTCCTTTACTGTACCACAAGGGGGGGGATTCCTTTTAGCGATACTAACAGACAGACAGCAGTTCAAACTCAGGGCAGGCCAGTTCTGACTCAGTTCTGCCAGTTCAAACTCAGGCCAGTTCTGCAGACCAGATTCCCAAGGATTCCCAAACACTAGGCCCTTTCCCATACACTAGGCCCTCTCCCATACACTAGGCCCTCTCCCATACACTAGGCCCTTTCCCATACACTAGGCCCTTCCCCATACACTAGGCCCTTTCCCATACACTAGGCCCTTCCCCATACACTAGGCCCTTTCCCATACACTAGGCCCTTTCCCATACACTAGGCCCTTTCCCATACACTAGGCCCTTTCCCATACACTAGGCCCTTTCCCATACACTAGGCCCTTTCCCATACACTAGGCCCTTTCCCATACACTAGGCCCTCTCCCATACACTAGGCCCTTTCCCATACACTAGGCCCTTCCCCATACACTAGGCCCTTTCCCATACACTAGGCCCTTTCCCATACACTAGGCCCTTTCCCATACACTAGGCCCTTTCCCATACACTAGGCCCTCTTTCCCATACACTAGGCCCTTTCCCATACACTAGGCCCTTTCCCATACACTAGGCCCTTTCCCATACACTAGGCCCTTTCCCATACACTAGGCCCTTTCCCATACACTAGGCCCTTTCCCATACACTAGGCCCTTTCCCATACACTAGGCCCTTTCCCCATACACTAGGCCCTTTCCCCATACACTAGGCCCTTTCCCATACACTAGGCCCTTTCCCATACACTAGGCCCTTTCCCATACACTAGGCCCTTTCCCATACACTAGGCCCTTTCCCCATACACTAGGCCCTTTCCCCATACACTAGGCCCTTTCCCATACACTAGGCCCTTTCCCATACACTAGGCCCTTTCCCATACACTAGGCCCTCTTTTTTTTGAGTGGTGCAACCACTCCCTTACGGAGCTATGTGTGTGGCTGGGTGGCTGGCTGGGTGGGTCTGAGCACGAAAACAGCATGGTTGTTTTTCACCACCTGTGCGCAACGTAACACACACACAAACACACACACGCACATATTAACTATACATATGGTGATTTCGGGTGTGCCAGTACAGTACAGTGACAGTACAGTACAGTAGAGGGTACAGTAGAGGGACTGCCACACGGTAACTCTGTCAGGACCTTCTAGCTGTGAGGCGACAGCACTACCGACTGTGCCACGTGCCCCCGTAAAATTACTTCTACTGGATCTCTTGTCCAGTAGTCCCTTCCTGACATTTTAGTCTAGTTTTTATTTGTTGACGAAATTGTCCGTATATTAGTTTTAGTCATCGTAGCTTAGTTTTCATTTAGTTTCCATTTAGTTTTCGTCAGTGGAAAAAGTTTAGTCAACGTCTTAGTTTTAGGCGACGAAAACAACACCTGAAACACAAGGCCCTTGATGTTTGGAAAATGTACTAGTCCCAGTGGATTGTCTGCACCTCCCAGGACCTCCCAGGACCTCCCAGTACTTACTGGTGACCTCCCAGGACCTCCCAGTACCTCCCAGTACCTCCCAGGACCTCCCAGTACCTCCCAGGACCTCCCAGTACTTACTGGTGACCTCCCAGGACCTCCCAGTACCTCCCAGGACCTCCCAGGACCTCCCAGTACCTCCCAGCATAGACATATATACATAGACGCCCCTTCCGGCTCTGAGGCGTGTGTCAAAATTGAAGGCACTATTTTCCCGACATTCCTTGCAAAGAATAGCGGAAGCAAAGCGGAAGCTTGTCAAGCTTCCGCGTGCGTAACATAAGTCCCGGAAAAGACGCGCTGTGATTGGCCAGTAGTCACTTGAGTGACAGCGAGAGACATGGAGGATTCACATGAGTGACGTCACTCGGGCAGCGACGCAGTCGCCTTCAGCAAATGCCTTCAGCACTTCTAAATAAGAAAGCTGCGGAGAACTGTTGCTTTGTGTTCACTCTTTTAATGTTTTCTGTTAGTAATCTAATCCCCCCTGGCTCTGATGTTGTATTGTTAATAACTTTGTTGTTTGTGTTTGTTTGTTTGTCTTGTTTTGTAATGTATATTGTCATGACTGTTATAAAGATTTGTTTAAAAAAAAGAAGCCTTCAGCACTGCACTTCCGCCTTCATTGGGATACACGTCGCTCCAATGAACTGCAGCGGCAAATGAGGCGTCTATGTATATATGTCTATGCCTCCCAGTACCTCCCAGGACCTCCCAGGACCTCCCAGTACTTACTGGTGACCTCCCAGGACCTCCCAGTACCTCCCAGGACCTCCCAGTACCTCCCAGGACCTCCCAGTACCTCCCATGACCTCCCAGGAACTCCCAGTACTTACTGGTGACCTCCCAGGACCTCCCAGTACCTCCCAGTACCTCCCAGGACCTCCCAGGACCTCCCAGTACTTACTGGTGACCTCCCAGGACCTCCCAGTACCTCCCAGTACCTCCCAGGACCTCCCAGGATCTCCCAGTACTTACTGGTGACCTCCCAGGACCTCCCAGCACCTCCCAGTACTTACTGGTGACCTCCCAGTACTTACTGGTGACCTCCCAGGACGTCCCAGGACCTCCCAGTACCTCCCAGTACCTCCCAGGACCTCCCAGTACTTACAGGTGACCTCCCAGGACCTCCCAGTACTTACTGGTGACCTCCCAGGACCTCCCAGGACCTCCCAGCACCTCCCAGGACCTCCCAGTACTTACTGGTGACCTCCCAGTACTTACTGGTGACCTCCCAGCACCTCCCAGGACCTCCCAGCACCTCCCAGGACCTCCCAGTACTTACTGGTGACCTCCCAGGACCTCCCAGCACCTCCCAGGACCTCCCAGTACCTCCCAGTACTTACTGGTGACCTCCCAGTACCTCCCAGGACCTCCCAGTACTTACTGGTGACCTCCCAGTACCTCCCAGGACCTCCCAGTACTTACTGGTGACCTCCCAGCACCACCCAGTACCTCCCAGTACTTACTGGTGACCTCCCAGTACCTCCCAGTACTTACTGGTGACCTCCCAGTACCTCCCAGTACTTACTGGTGACCTCCCAGTACCTCCCAGTACTTACTGGTGACCTCCCAGTACTTACTGGTGACCTCCCAGTACTTACTGGTGACCTCCCAGTACCTCCCAGTACTTACTGGTGACCTCCCAGTACTTACTGGTGACCTCCCAGTACTCACTGGTGACCTCCCAGGACCTCCCAGGACCTCCCAGTACTTAAAATAAAAATCTGGTTGCCAAAGTGGTGAAGTGGCCGTTGAACTACTTTCACTACTTTCACTTTCAGCTAATGACTATGAATGGTGTTCTCCGAGTCTTATCTTACATGTTGCGTTCTTATCTGTTCTTTTTATTTCGTATCACTGCTGTAAACTGCTGTAAAATGCTGTAAACTGCTGTAAACTGAAAGTCCACAGTCACTTACTGGTGACCTCCCAGTACTTACTGGTGACCTCCCAGTACTCACTGGTGACCTCCCAGGACCTCCCAGGACCTCCCAGTACTTACTGGTGACCTCCCGGTACTTACTGGTGACCTCCCAGTACTTACTGGTGACCTCCCAGTACTTACTGGTGACCTCCCAGTACCTCCCAGGACCTCCCAGTACTTACTGGTGACCTCCCAGTACCTCCCAGTACCTCCCAGGACCTCCCAGGACTTACTGGTGGACTCCCAGGACCTCCCAGTACTTACTGGTGACCTCCCAGTACCTCCCAGTACTTACTGGTGACCTCCCAGTACTTACTGGTGACCTCCCAGCACCTCCCAGTACTTACTGGTGACCTCCCAGTACTTACTGGTTACCTCCCAGTACCTCCCAGTACTTACTGGTGACCTCCCAGCACCTCCCAGTACTTACTGGTGACCTCCCAGTACCTCCCAGTACTTACTGGTGACCTCCCAGCACCTCCCAGTACTTACTGGTGACCTCCCAGTACCTCCCAGTACTTACTGGTGACCTCCCAGTACCTCCCAGTACTTATTTGTGACCTCCCAGCACCTCCCAGTACTTATTGGTGACCTCCCAGCACCTCCCAGTACTTACTGGTGACCTCCCAGCACCTCCCAGTACTTACTGGTGACCTCCCAGCACCTCCCAGTACTTACTGGTGACCTCCCAGCACCTCCCAGTACTTACTGGTGACCCTCCCAGTACTTACTGGTGACCTCCCAGTACCTCCCAGTACTTACTGGTGACCTCCCAGTACTTACTGGTGACCTCCCAGTACCTCCCAGCAGGGCTGGACTGGCCACAGGTCATACCTGGCATTTTCCCGGTGGGCCGCGACCGTAGGGGACCGCCATGATTTAAACCGCCATGACAGGCAGGCAGGCCAATAGGCGGAAGGCCACCAGGAAAGGTCCGTGCGTGCTGCCATTCTGCCATCATGATAATGTCACTGTACCTGTATCAGTGAGTGACAAAGGGTTGTGTAGTTGTCTGTTGGTTTCAGGGCCGGTTCAAGGCATAAGCAGTATAAGCGGTCGCTTAGGGCCACAACCACTGAGGGGGCCACATCACAGGGAGAAGATTTTATTTTATTTTTTTAATGTATCCCCTATCCCATACATGGGCTACTGGCGGCCTGAGGGCCACATGTGGCCCCCACCTTCACTTAATGCAGCCCGCAGGTTAATATCAACTGTAGGCTGGGGGCCACATGTGGCCCCCAGTCTACAGTTGAGGGATGTTTATACCATCCCTCTACACTGGGGGCGCTGTTTATACCATCCCTCTACACTGGGGGCGCTGTTTATACCATCCCTCTACACTGGGGGTGCTGTTTATACCATCCCTCCCCACTGGGGATGCTGTTTATACCAGTCAGTCTGTCATACCATCCCTCCACACTGGGGGCGCTGTTTATACCAGTCAGTCTGTCATACCATCCCTCCCCACTGGGGGCACTGTTTATACCAGTCTGTCATACCATCCCTCTACACCGGGGGCGCTGTACAGAAAGAAGTAAAAACAATTTTAATAGAGAACTAGTTAAAAGGTTAAAAGGTTCAAACTAGAAAAAGAAAAGGCCCGCAGGTTAATATCAACTGTAGGCTGGGGGCCACATGTGGCCCACACCTTCACCTAATGCGGCCCTCAGGTTAGTATCAACTGGCGGCCTGAGGGCCACATGTAGCTCCCACCTTCACCTAATGCGGCCCTCAGGTTAATATCAACTGGCGGCCTGAGGGCCACATGTGGCCCCCACCTTCACCTAATGCGGCCCTCAGGTTAGTATCAACTGGCGGCCTGAGGGCCACATGTGGCCCCCACCTTCACCTAATGCGGCCCGCAGGTTAATATCAACTGGCGGCCTGAGGGCCACATGTGGCCCACACCTTCACCTAATGCGGCCCTCAGGTTAGTATCAACTGGCGGCCTGAGGGCCACATGTGGCCCCCACCTTCACCTAATGCGGCCCGCAGGTTAATATCAACTGGCGGCCTGAGGGCCACATGTAGCTCCCACCTTCACCTAATGCGGCCCGCAGGTTAGTATCAACTGGCGGCCTGAGGGCCACATGTGGCCCCCACCTTCACCTAATGCGGCCCGCAGGTTAATATCAACTGGCGGCCTGAGGGCCACATGTGGCCCCCACCTTCACCTAATGCGGCCCGCAGGTTAATATCAACTGGCGGCATGAGGGCCACATGTGGCCCCCACCTTCACCTAATGCGGCCCGCAGGTTAATATCAACTGGCGGCCTGAGGGCCACATGTGGCCCCCACCTTCACCTAATGCGGCCCGCAGGTTAATATCAACTGGCGGCATGAGGGCCACATGTGGCCCCCACCTTCACCTAATGCGGCCCGCAGGTTAGTATCAACTGGCGGCCTGAGGGCCACATGTGGCCCCCACCTTCACCTAATGCGGCCCGCAGGTTAATATCAACTGGCGGCATGAGGGCCACATGTGGCCCCCACCTTCACCTAATGCGGCCCGCAGGTTAATATCAACTGGCGGCCTGAGGGCCACATGTGGCCCCCACCTTCACCTAATGCGGCCCGCAGGTTAATATCAACTGGCGGCATGAGGGCCACATGTGGCCCCCACCTTCACCTAATGCGGCCCGCAGGTTAATATAATAATAATAATAATAACTTTATTTATATAGCACCTTTCCAAAAACAAGTTTACAAAGTGCTTTACAGATAATAATAGCAGTAAAAAATACAATAAGAATAAAACAAAATAAACACAATTAAAACATTTCATAAAAAGGATGTGCAATAAAGGTGAGTTTTTAACCGTGATTTAAAAGAGGATACTGAGTTTGCCAGCCTGAGATCCTCAGGCAGTGAGTTCCACAGCCGAGGGGCCCGTACAGCAAAGGCCCGGTCGCCTTTTGTGATAAGGCGAGATTTTGGAACCTTTAATCGGGTTAAGCTGGATGATCTCAGGCAGCGGCCAGGTTTGTAGGGAGTTAAAAGATTACGAATGTAAGCAGGTGCCAGACCATTTAGAGCTTTAAAAACAAGTAATAAAATCTTAAAATCTATTCTAAAACGTACAGGTAACCAATGGAGTGCCGCAAGGACAGGTGTAATGTGCTCACTTCTCTTTGTGCGCGTCAGTAGTCTAGCAGCTGCATTTTGTATCAGTTGTAGACTGTGTAAATGTTCTGTTTACTGATACCTGAATAAAGTGCATTGCAGTAATCTAATCTGGAAGAGATAAAAGCATGAATGACTTTTTCTAGGTCAGAAAAAATAAGAAATGGCCTGACCTTAGCTAATTGTCTCAACTGGACAAAACAAGACTGGACTACCTTAGTCACCTGGAAATCAAAGGACAGCTCAGGGTCAAACATTACACCTAGGTTTCGGACCTTCGTTTTTTGATTACTGGAGAGGGAACCAAGACTGGAGGTAAGATTATTAGAGATTTGTGTGTTTGGGCAGTGAGGGGTAAATATAATTAATTCCGATTTGGACTCATTTAGTTGCAGGAAGTTTCTGGACATCCAATTTTTTAGGTCACTTAAAGGGTAAGACCACTTTTTTAGAGGTTTGGGTTGTTTTCTTACCTTATTATGGGCAAACTAGTCCATTCCATGAGTTATTTCGCTCCGTTGTGTTGTTTATTAGAAATTTGAGAAATAAAAAAAGTCGCTCATTGACTTCCATTGTAACAGGGAAACAGCTCTCAACGTCAGTCTTTTAGCACATGAACAAACGCAACAAAAGCTGATTCTGACAGTTTATGACACCAGGAAAACTCATACGGTTTTATTTTCGTCTTTTAAGATAGATTTATAAAGTTACTATTTTAGTCGGAGATAGACTGAAGCAGTGCTACGGCGTTCCCAACTCTCGCGGGTCGTCTTGCGAGGTTTCGTTTGTAAACAGAAGTCTCCACGCTGTTTGAGATGCATCCAGCTGCAGCCTTGCATATGAGCAGTCCCAGACACAGACACTTTACACACTTCTTCTAAAGTGTCTCCCTCAAACACGTCCATTGTGTATGTTTTTAGTGACAAGCGGACGAGATCAAATCCATGTGTTTACATCCCCGTCATTTCCAATAAGGAAGTGGTGTACAGTTTTGGTCCAATCAGATCGTTTTTCACAGCAGTGATTCGGTCGGTGTAGGCATACCTACCGGATCTTCTTTCTACACAAATTAGTCAAAACAAGACAAAGTTGACATTTTTTATTAAAAATAAAACCGTATGAGTTTTCCTGGTGTCATAAACTGTCAGAATCAGCTTTTGTTGCGTTGGTTCATGTGCTAAAAGACTGACTTTGAGAGCTGTTTCCCTGTTACAATGGAAGTCAATGAGCGACTTTTTTTATTTCTCAAATTTCTAATAAACAACACAACGGAGCGAAATAACTCATGGAATGGACTAGTTTGCCCATAATAAGGTAAGAAAACAACCCAAACCTCTAAAAAAGTGGTCTTACCCTTTAAGCAGGCCTCGATACAGGTGATGTCAGAGTGACCAGGCTTTATGGGGACGTATAATTGCGTGTCATCCGCATAACAATGGAACTGGCGGCCTGGCGAACTGGCGGCCTGAGGGCCACATGTGGCCCCCACCTTCACCTAATGCGGCCCGCAGGTTAATATCAACTGGCGGCCTGAGGGCCACATGTGGCCCCCACCTTCACCTAATGCGGCCCGCAGGTTAATATCAACTGGCGGCCTGAGGGCCACATGTGGCCCCCACCTTCACCTAATGCGGCCCGCAGGTTAATATCAACTGGCGGCCTGAGGGCCACATGTGGCCCCCACCTTCACCTAATGCGGCCCGCAGGTTAATATCAACTGGCGGCCTGAGGGCCACATGTGGCCCCCACCTTCACTTAATGCAGCCCGCAGGTTAATATCAACTGTAGGCTGGGGGCCACATGTGGCCCCCAGTCTACAGTTGAGGGATGTTTATACCATCCCTCTACACTGGGGGCGCTGTTTATACCATCCCTCTACACTGGGGGCGCTGTTTATACCATCCCTCTACACTGGGGGTGCTGTTTATACCATCCCTCCCCACTGGGGATGCTGTTTATACCAGTCAGTCTGTCATACCATCCCTCCACACTGGGGGCGCTGTTTATACCAGTCAGTCTGTCATACCATCCCTCCCCACTGGGGGCACTGTTTATACCAGTCTGTCATACCATCCCTCTACACCGGGGGCGCTGTACAGAAAGAAGTAAAAACAATTTTAATAGAGAACTAGTTAAAAGGTTAAAAGGTTCAAACTAGAAAAAGAAAAGGCCCGCAGGTTAATATCAACTGTAGGCTGGGGGCCACATGTGGCCCACACCTTCACCTAATGCGGCCCTCAGGTTAGTATCAACTGGCGGCCTGAGGGCCACATGTAGCTCCCACCTTCACCTAATGCGGCCCTCAGGTTAATATCAACTGGCGGCCTGAGGGCCACATGTGGCCCCCACCTTCACCTAATGCGGCCCTCAGGTTAGTATCAACTGGCGGCCTGAGGGCCACATGTGGCCCCCACCTTCACCTAATGCGGCCCGCAGGTTAATATCAACTGGCGGCCTGAGGGCCACATGTGGCCCACACCTTCACCTAATGCGGCCCTCAGGTTAGTATCAACTGGCGGCCTGAGGGCCACATGTGGCCCCCACCTTCACCTAATGCGGCCCGCAGGTTAATATCAACTGGCGGCCTGAGGGCCACATGTAGCTCCCACCTTCACCTAATGCGGCCCGCAGGTTAGTATCAACTGGCGGCCTGAGGGCCACATGTGGCCCCCACCTTCACCTAATGCGGCCCGCAGGTTAATATCAACTGGCGGCCTGAGGGCCACATGTGGCCCCCACCTTCACCTAATGCGGCCCGCAGGTTAATATCAACTGGCGGCATGAGGGCCACATGTGGCCCCCACCTTCACCTAATGCGGCCCGCAGGTTAATATCAACTGGCGGCCTGAGGGCCACATGTGGCCCCCACCTTCACCTAATGCGGCCCGCAGGTTAATATCAACTGGCGGCATGAGGGCCACATGTGGCCCCCACCTTCACCTAATGCGGCCCGCAGGTTAATATAATAATAATAATAATAACTTTATTTATATAGCACCTTTCCAAAAACAAGTTTACAAAGTGCTTTACAGATAATAATAGCAGTAAAAAATACAATAAGAATAAAACAAAATAAACACAATTAAAACATTTCATAAAAAGGATGTGCAATAAAGGTGAGTTTTTAACCGTGATTTAAAAGAGGATACTGAGTTTGCCAGCCTGAGATCCTCAGGCAGTGAGTTCCACAGCCGAGGGGCCCGTACAGCAAAGGCCCGGTCGCCTTTTGTGATAAGGCGAGATTTTGGAACCTTTAATCGGGTTAAGCTGGATGATCTCAGGCAGCGGCCAGGTTTGTAGGGAGTTAAAAGATTACGAATGTAAGCAGGTGCCAGACCATTTAGAGCTTTAAAAACAAGTAATAAAATCTTAAAATCTATTCTAAAACGTACAGGTAACCAATGGAGTGCCGCAAGGACAGGTGTAATGTGCTCACTTCTCTTTGTGCGCGTCAGTAGTCTAGCAGCTGCATTTTGTATCAGTTGTAGACTGTGTAAATGTTCTGTTTACTGATACCTGAATAAAGTGCATTGCAGTAATCTAATCTGGAAGAGATAAAAGCATGAATGACTTTTTCTAGGTCAGAAAAAATAAGAAATGGCCTGACCTTAGCTAATTGTCTCAACTGGACAAAACAAGACTGGACTACCTTAGTCACCTGGAAATCAAAGGACAGCTCAGGGTCAAACATTACACCTAGGTTTCGGACCTTCGTTTTTTGATTACTGGAGAGGGAACCAAGACTGGAGGTAAGATTATTAGAGATTTGTGTGTTTGGGCAGTGAGGGGTAAATATAATTAATTCCGATTTGGACTCATTTAGTTGCAGGAAGTTTCTGGACATCCAATTTTTTAGGTCACTTAAAGGGTAAGACCACTTTTTTAGAGGTTTGGGTTGTTTTCTTACCTTATTATGGGCAAACTAGTCCATTCCATGAGTTATTTCGCTCCGTTGTGTTGTTTATTAGAAATTTGAGAAATAAAAAAAGTCGCTCATTGACTTCCATTGTAACAGGGAAACAGCTCTCAACGTCAGTCTTTTAGCACATGAACAAACGCAACAAAAGCTGATTCTGACAGTTTATGACACCAGGAAAACTCATACGGTTTTATTTTCGTCTTTTAAGATAGATTTATAAAGTTACTATTTTAGTCGGAGATAGACTGAAGCAGTGCTACGGCGTTCCCAACTCTCGCGGGTCGTCTTGCGAGGTTTCGTTTGTAAACAGAAGTCTCCACGCTGTTTGAGATGCATCCAGCTGCAGCCTTGCATATGAGCAGTCCCAGACACAGACACTTTACACACTTCTTCTAAAGTGTCTCCCTCAAACACGTCCATTGTGTATGTTTTTAGTGACAAGCGGACGAGATCAAATCCATGTGTTTACATCCCCGTCATTTCCAATAAGGAAGTGGTGTACAGTTTTGGTCCAATCAGATCGTTTTTCACAGCAGTGATTCGGTCGGTGTAGGCATACCTACCGGATCTTCTTTCTACACAAATTAGTCAAAACAAGACAAAGTTGACATTTTTTATTAAAAATAAAACCGTATGAGTTTTCCTGGTGTCATAAACTGTCAGAATCAGCTTTTGTTGCGTTGGTTCATGTGCTAAAAGACTGACTTTGAGAGCTGTTTCCCTGTTACAATGGAAGTCAATGAGCGACTTTTTTTATTTCTCAAATTTCTAATAAACAACACAACGGAGCGAAATAACTCATGGAATGGACTAGTTTGCCCATAATAAGGTAAGAAAACAACCCAAACCTCTAAAAAAGTGGTCTTACCCTTTAAGCAGGCCTCGATACAGGTGATGTCAGAGTGACCAGGCTTTATGGGGACGTATAATTGCGTGTCATCCGCATAACAATGGAACTGGCGGCCTGGCGAACTGGCGGCCTGAGGGCCACATGTGGCCCCCACCTTCACCTAATGCGGCCCGCAGGTTAATATCAACTGGCGGCCTGAGGGCCACATGTGGCCCCCACCTTCACCTAATGCGGCCCGCAGGTTAATATCAACTGGCGGCCTGAGGGCCACATGTGGCCCCCACCTTCACCTAATGCGGCCCGCAGGTTAATATCAACTGGCGGCCTGAGGGCCACATGTGGCCCCCACCTTCACCTAATGCGGCCCGCAGGTTAATATCAACTGGCGGCCTGAGGGCCACATGTGGCCCCCACCTTCACCTAATGCGGCCCGCAGGTTAATATCAACTGGCGGCCTGAGGGCCACATGTGGCCCCCACCTTCACCTAATGCGGCCCTCAGGTTAATATCAACTGGCGGCCTGAGGGCCACATGTAGCTCCCACCTTCACCTAATGCGGCCCGCAGGTTAATATCAACTGGCGGCCTGAGGGCCACATGTGGCCCCCACCTTCACCTAATGCGGCCCGCAGGTTAATATCAACTGGCGGCCTGAGGGCCACATGTGGCCCCCACCTTCACCTAATGCGGCCCGCAGGTTAATATCAACTGGCGGCCTGAGGGCCACATGTGGCCCCCACCTTCACCTAATGCGGCCCGCAGGTTAATATCAACTGGCCTGATCTAGCCTCTTAATTTTGATCTCAAAGTGCACCAGATTGAAGCATTTCCATGGCAAATTTACAGATTTTTCTGGACCACCCCCGGCGTTGCAGTGCAGGGGGGGGGGGCACATAATATTATGTTGCTTAGGGCCACTAAACGCCTAGAACCGGCACTGGTTGGTTTGTATCGTTTATGTTGTTCTGTAAAAGTGGTGGTATTAGGGCTTGTTTGTTTGTGTGTGCCTCGACGGAGTGGGTGGTAGAGTTTCTGCTATCTGCGCGCTGGTTGTGGTGGGCCGGTCTGGGCCAAATTCACGCGAAAATGACCGGGCCGAATTTTTGTCCCAGTCCAGCCCTGCCTCCCAGTACCTCCCAGGACCTCCCAGTACTTACTGGTGACCTCCCAGCACCTCCCAGCACCTCCCAGTACTTACTGGTGACCTCCCAGTACTTACTGGTGGACTCCCAGTACCTCCCAGGACCTCCCAGTACTTACTGGTGGACTCCCAGTACCTCCCAGGACCTCCCAGTACTTACTGGTGGACTCCCAGTACCTCCCAGGACCTCCCAGTACTTACTGGTGTACTCCCAGTACCTCCCAGTCCTTGGCAGCTCCCAGTGGTCTGGTCAACTCCTCCAGAGTGGACGGACAGATCTCAACCAGCCGACACAGCAGGGACCAGCCCACCTGGAGGAGGAGGAACACACAGAGGATGGACTGACAGCATCCTGACAGTTTTCTGTCAGGATGTCGCAGCTCACAACGCTGCGACGCGTTGTGAGCTTGTAGATTGGCTATTTTCAGCAAGTGTAAAAACAGTCCTTACGACGGCATCAATGCCCACCAAAATAGATTTTAGTCGACTAAATCAACTGTAGATTTAGTCGACTAAAATATCATGACATTTAGTCGACTAAAAATAGACTAACACTAATACATTCCAGGTGACTAAAATGTGACTAAAACGAAATGAAAACTATTCAAAAGACTATGACTAAAACTACACTGGTACACAGCAGACAAAGCACAGGTGTGTCCGCAGCATAGCAGCATGACTACATAGACGGAATATTTCCAAGGAATGCATTCATTCATACAGGATAACAGGACACTCTTGGAAAATATCAGGGTACGACAAAACAATGGAATTAACCTATTTAGACCCGAGTTAAAAACATTCACTCTGAAAGAATATAATATTCAAAGATTTGCGCCACATTTTTACGATTTTTCAAAAAATAGCAGACCTACAAACTCATAGCGCGCCACTCGGTGGCGCGCTATGAGATTGTAGATCTGCTATTTTTCCAATAGCTAAATTATAACATAATGTTTAAAACACCAAAAGGGGTTCCCGCCCAAAATGGGTTAACCAATTCAGGCCCAGGAACCCCTTTTGGGGTTCTGTACAGTATGTACAGTATTCAAACATCGAAAAAACTTTGATGCCGCTATATAAATATTTGAAGTTTTTCAGAAAACATAGGTCAGGTCTTTAGAAGGCCTTTTTAGAATCGGCTCTAAAAGTCGGCCTCCTGGTGGCATAAAAGGCAGATGTGAAAAGGTTTGTCCTTTGTCCTCTAGGGAGTGTGCAGGGAACGTTTCTCGCAGATCGGAGGACGGTTCGCCCCCACCGACCTCAAACGCGCTCCACACCCCCACAGGGAGTGAGGTGCCCTGAGTGTCGCTCCACACCCCCACAGGGAGTGAGGTGCCCTGAGTGTCGCTCCACACCCCCACAGGGAGTGAGGTGCCCTGAGTGTCGAGTAATACTTGGTTGACTCTGTACATGGTCTGCTTTTTCCCCCTCTGGTCTCTTCACCGGAAATAACAAATATTATCCCATTTTAGGCGGGAACCCTTTTTGGTGTTTTAAACATTATGTTATAATTATATGCTGTTGAAAAAAAGCAGATATACAAGCTCATAGCGCGCCACCGAGTGGATCTTACCTGTTGCACCCCTCTGCTGCCCATGTAGGAGGACATCTTACCTGTTGGACCCCTCTGCTGCCCATGTAGGAGGACACATCTTACCTGTTGCACCCCTCTGCTGCCCATGTAGGAGGACATCTTACCTGTTGGACCCCTCTGCTGCCCATGTAGGAGGACATCTTACCTGTTGGACCCCTCTGCTGCCCATGTAGGAGGACACATCTTACCTGTTGCACCCCTCTGCTGCCCATGTAGGAGGACATCTTACCTGTTGGACCCCTCTGCTGCCCATGTAGGAGGACACATCTTACCTGTTGGACCCCTCTGCTGCCCATGTAGGAGGACACATCTTACCTGTTGGACCCCTCTGCTGCCCATGTAGGAGGACATCTTACCTGTTGGACCCCTCTGCTGCCCATGTAGGAGGACATCTTACCTGTTGGACCCCTCTGCTGCCCATGTAGGAGGACATCTTACCTGTTGCACCCCTCTGCTGCCCATGTAGGAGGACACATCTTACCTGTTGGACCCCTCTGCTGCCCATGTAGGAGGACATCTTACCTGTTGCACCCCTCTGCTGCCCATGTAGGAGGACATCTTACCTGTTGGACCCCTCTGCTGCCCATGTAGGAGGACATCTTACCTGTTGCACCCCTCTGCTGCCCATGTAGGAGGACACATCTTACCTGTTGCACCCCTCTGCTGCCCATGTAGGAGGACATCTTACCTGTTGGACCCCTCTGCTGCCCATGTAGGAGGACATCTTACCTGTTGGACCCCTCTGCTGCCCATGTAGGAGGACATCTTACCTGTTGGACCCCTCTGCTGCCCATGTAGGAGGACATCTTACCTGTTGGACCCCTCTGCTGCCCATGTAGGAGGACACATCTTACCTGTTGGACCCCTCTGCTGCCCATGTAGGAGGACATCTTACCTGTTGGACCCCTCTGCTGCCCATGTAGGAGGACATCTTACCTGTTGCACCCCTCTGCTGCCCATGTAGGAGGACATCTTACCTGTTGGACCCCTCTGCTGCCCATGTAGGAGGACATCTTACCTGTTGGACCCCTCTGCTGCCCATGTAGGAGGACATCTTACCTGTTGGACCCATCTGCTGCCCATGTAGGAGGACACATCTTACCTGCTGGACCCCTCTGCTGCCCATGTAGGAGGACACATCTTACCTGTTGGACCCCTCTGCTGCCCATGTAGGAGGACATCTTACCTGTTGGACCCCTCTGCTGCCCATGTAGGAGGACATCTTACCTGTTGGACCCC
Source organism: Electrona antarctica (assembly GCF_951216825.1). NCBI lineage: Eukaryota > Metazoa > Chordata > Actinopteri > Myctophiformes > Myctophidae > Electrona > Electrona antarctica. Next base: position 492,114 of record NC_136810.1, on the reverse strand, counting down.
TCTGCTGCCCATGTAGGAGGACACATCTTACCTGTTGGACCCCTCTGCTGCCCATGTAGGAGGACATCTTACCTGTTGCACCCCTCTGCTGCCCATGTAGGAGGACATCTTACCTGTTGGACCCCTCTGCTGCCCATGTAGGAGGACACATCTTACCTGTTGGACCCCTCTGCTGCCCATGTAGGAGGACATCTTACCTGTTGGACCCCTCTGCTGCCCATGTAGGAGGACAGAACCAACATGAGAGGAGTCTGGACATCCTGGTCTTCAAACAGCTCTGCTGCTGCGCACACACACACACACACACACACACACACACACACACACACACACACACACACACACACACACACACACACACACACACACACACACACACACAGAGATTAAAATGGGGTGCATTTTGCATCCCAAAACACAGTGTATAGTTAAAGGAGAATTCCATGCTAGAATGCTTTCTTAACTTGCTTACCTTTATTTGTAGTTGTTACGTCCCCACCAAAGAGGTCCAGGTGTTTTTTTGTGCAAAAACTCCTTATTGGCTATTTCCCCTACCATAAGCCCTCAATGAATTGCATTGCATGGAATGGGAATTGAATGGGGCTATGGGGTGTTATGCTAATTCGCTTATTTCCATCGAAATAAGTAGTAAAGTGTGCCGCTTGGGATATTATTTACATTATGAAGAGAGGATATATACAAAAAAAAAGCCCCATTCAATTCCCATTCACTTCAATTCAATTAATTTAGGGCTTATGGCAGGGGAAATAGCCAATAATGCGCTTTTGCACAAAATAACACCTGGACCTCTTTGGTGGGGACGCAACAACTACAAATAAAGGTAAGAAAGCCTTCTAGCATGGAATTCTCCTTTAAGGGACATAATAAAACAACAACCTCTGCACCCACGGGATGCACTACTGTACTCAGCATGTACAGTCAAAATAATACAATACAAAAATTGCTAGCTTTAGTTATAATAATCATTTCTTCTTCTGTTTTCTACATGAATATAACCACATTATAATCATATAAAATGAAATGGGAGTTAAATGCTGCAATTTGTAAAAATGGCAAAAAGGGGGACTCATAAAGTGTCCCTGGGACTCATTTTCTATTAGGCAATTCACACTGAGAGGGACTGAATCCGTTTCTTTGGAACCGTTTCCGAATACGGTTGCCTGGTCCCCGATGGCCATGATTCACATTGCCCGAGATTCAACAGCGCACCCGCGGGTACACTTGCATAACACACTTTGATCCTCCAGATGGTGGTGTGCTTGATGGCTGGTGCGCACGGACACTGACCATCAACTCTGCGACATTGTCTCCAATAAATCCAGACACTGCATTGCATTGCCTTTTTTGGCTCTTTGCCGTTATACTACGTCACTGTCAGCCTGCCTGCTATTCACTGTGTCAGTCAGTTCTGTGCTCCAGTGTCGTGTTTGATATTAGTTTAATGGATTCTACTTTAGCATTATTATTATTTTGTTTTACTTTGGAAACTATGCCAAGCAAAGCCCAAGAGCCACGTGTAGTCCAAGATCAGCGCGCACTGCGGTGCTGCGTGTATAGCAGATTCAACATAGCAGATCTGCAAGCTCACAACGCGGCGCGCTGCGACGCGTTGTGAGCTTGTAGATCGGCGACGGGCGGCGTTGAGAAATGAGCTGGTGTTACGCTTCGTGCAGTGTCTGTGTTTTTTTTTGTTGACGCTTGGCTCGTCGACTAGAGATCATGTCACGTTCTAAAAAAACATTCATTGGAACATTGGAGCGATCCGTATCTGAATACACTTCAACGGTCCAGAGACCCGCCCCCCATGCGGTCTCGGGGGCGGTTGGGAGATCCGCTCCCGGGAACGGTACGCATCATTCACATTACCACAACATCTGACAAGTGGTCCCGAGTCCGAACCCGGGACCATAGTGTGAATTGCCCCTAAAAGACCATCCCTGCATCCTGGGACTCATTACATTGAAAACATATTTACATCACAGTAAGCATGGCTATTCCCAGTGAGTCCCCAGAGAGGCTTATTATACTGTTAGTAGATCTTTAACTCTTGAGAGCGTAAAATGAAACCTAATGGTCCGTTTGGTTTCATTTTACACAACAGTTGAATTGTTGTTAAACATCTGTATTATTACATTTACAATAATTGTTATTTTGATCAACGTTTGCCTGTTATCTCTCCTATGGTACCAACATCAATACAGCATGGAATTGTGGGGGAAAAAATGCTATGGCTCAAATGGGTCTGAGAGGCTAAATGTCATCAGATGGTGGTCCGTGGCTCAAATGGGTCTGAGAGGCTAAATGTCATCAGATGGTGGTCCGTGGCTCAAATGGGTCTGAGAGGCTAAATGTCATCAGATGGTGGTCCGTGGCTCAAATGGGTCTGAGAGGCTAAATGTCATCAAACGGTGGTCCGTGGCTCAGATGGGTCTGAGAGGCTAAATGTCATCAAACGGTGGTCCGTGGCTCAGATGGGTCTGAGAGGCTAAATGTCATCAAACGGTGGTCCGTGGCTCAGATGGGTCTGAGAGGCTAAATGTCATCAAATGGTGGTCCGTGGCTCAGATGGGTCTGAGAGGCTAAATGTCATCAAACGGTGGTCCGTGGCTCAAATGGGTCTGAGAGGCTAAATGTCATCAAACGGTGGTCCGTGGCTCAGATGGGTCTGAGAGGCTAAATGTCATCAAATGGTGGTCCGTGGCTCAAATGGGTCTGAGAGGCTAAATGTCATCAAACGGTGGTCCGTGGCTCAAATGGGTCTGAGAGGCTAAATGTCATCAAATGGTGGTCCGTGGCTCAAATGGGTCTGAGAGGCTAAATGTCATCAGATGGTGGTCCGTGGCTCAAATGGGTCTGAGAGGCTAAATGTCATCACATGGTGGTCCGTGGCTCAAATGGGTCTGAGAGGCTAAATGTCATCAAACGGTGGTCCGTGGCTCAGATGGGTCTGAGAGGCTAAATGTCATCAAATGGTGGTCCGTGGCTCAAATGGGTCTGAGAGGCTAAATGTCATCAAACGGTGGTCCGTGGCTCAAATGGGTCTGAGAGGCTAAATGTCATCAGATGGTGGTCCGTGGCTCAAATGGGTCTGAGAGGCTAAATGTCATCAAATGGTGGTCCGTGGCTCAAATGGGTCTGAGAGGCTAAATGTCATCAAACGGTGGTCCGTGGCTCAAATGGGTCTGAGAGGCTAAATGTCATCAAATGGTGGTCCGTGGCTCAAATGGGTCTGAGAGGCTAAATGTCATCAAATGGTGGTCCGTGGCTCAAATGGGTTTGAGGCTAAATGTCATCAAACGGTGGTCCGTGGCTCAAATGGGTCTGAGAGGCTAAATGTCATCAAATGGTGGTACGTGGCTCAGATGGGTCTGAGGCTAAATGTCATCAAACGGTGGTCCGTGGCTCAGATGGGTCTGAGAGGCTAAATGTCATCAAATGGTGGTCCGTGGCTCAAATGGGTCTGAGAGGCTAAATGTCATCAAACGGTGGTCCGTGGCTCAGATGGGTCTGAGAGGCTAAATGTTATCAAATGGTGGTCCGTGGCTCAAATGGGTCTGAGAGGCTAAATGTCATCAAACGGTGGTCCGTGGCTCAGATGGGTCTGATTGGCTAAATGTCATCAAATGGTGGTCCGTGGCTCAATTGGGTCTGAGAGGCTAAATGTCATCAAATGGTGGTCAGTGGTTCAAATGTTGAATAAGTTGATGGGTGTGAAAAGGGTTGAAAACCACTACTGTCCAAAGTCCACTACATCTATCAAATATTATACTTTTACTGCACTACAATCATTTTAAAACTGTAGTTACTAGTTTATTACAAAACACACTAACACACTTCAGCCCTATATATAATAGACATTTCAGCCATTTGAAAGTAGCCGATCTGCTATTTCCAAAATATTTGTATACATTTGAAAACTTAAGTACTTTCTACTTTTGGTATTCTTTTCTTTTTTTTTTAATAATTTTTATCCCACGATTTTGTAACCCATTTTTCACCCCTGTGTCAATGATCTAATGTGATCCTGGGCTCTACACACCCTCCGCCAACCTGGGGAGAGCAACGGACTTGAACTCATGCTTCCTTCATGCCTGAGTGTCCAAGTTGCTCCTTTACACCTGACAAGGGGGAGTTTCCCTGGTTGGACGTAGCGTGTGGAAGGAACACGTTATTCCAACCAGTTCCTTTCCCCTCCATCAGGGGGAGTTTCCCTGGTTGGACGTAGCGTGTGGAAGGAACACGTTATTCCAACCAGTTCCTTTCCCCTCCATCAGGGGGAGTTTCCCTGGTTGGACGTAGCGTGTGGAAGGAACACGTTATTCCAACCAGTTCCTTTCCCCTCCATCAGGGGGAGTTTCCCTGGTTGGACGTAGCGTGTGGAAGGAACACGTTATTCCAAGCGGTTCCTTTCCCCTCCATCATGGCGCCCCGGCTGGCCAGGGGGAGGCAGTTTAGAGACCAGGATTACTGCATGTTTTTTGTGAGGGTACCTACCCTAGGGGACACGGGGAGAACATGTGATGGTACCTACCCTAGGGGCCACGGGGAGAACATGTGAGGGTACCTACCCTAGGGGACACGGGGAGAACATGAGGGTACCTACCCTAGGGGCCACGGGGAGAACATGTGAGGGTACCTACCCTAGGGGACACAGGGAGAACATGAGAGTACCTACCCTAGGGGCCACGGGGAGAACATGTGAGGGTACCTACCCTAGGGGACACAGGGAGAACATGTGAGGGTACATACCCTAGGTAGGGGACACAGAGAGAACATGTGAGGGTACCTACCCTAGGGGACACGGGGAGAACATGTGAGGGTACCTACCCTAGGGGCCACGGGGAGAACATGTGAGGGTACCTACCCTAGGGGACACAGGGAGAACATGTGAGGGTACCTACCCTAGGGGACACGGGGAGAACATGTGAGGGTACCTACCCTAGGGGCCACGGGGAGAACATGAGGGTACCTACCCTAGGGGCCACGGGGAGAACATGTGAGGGTACCTACCCTAGGGGACACAGGGAGAACATGAGGGTACCTACCCTAGGGGACACGGGGAGAACATGTGAGGGTACCTACCCTAGGGGACACGGGGAGAACATGAGGGTACCTACCCTAGGGGCCACGGGGAGAACATGTGAGGGTACCTACCCTAGGGGACACAGGGAGAACATGAGGGTACCTACCCTAGGGGCCACGGGGAGAACATGTGAGGGTACCTACCCTAGGGGACACAGGGAGAACATGTGAGGGTACATACCCTAGGTAGGGGACACAGAGAGAACATGTGAGGGTACCTACCCTAGGGGACACAGGGAGAACATGTGAGGGTACCTACCCTAGGGGACACGGGGAGAACATGTGAGGGTACATACCCTAGGTAGGGGACACAGGGAGAACATGTGAGGGTACCTACCCTAGGGGACACGGGGAGAACATGCAAACTCCACACAGAAAGGCCCTTTCGCCAACCCCGCCTCGGGTATGGGCACTGATGACGCGGAGGAGGAAACACGCCGCCAGCACCCACAGCGTCCCGAGCGGGAATCGAACCCAGGACCTTCTAGCTGTGAGGCGACAGCACTACCAACTGTGCCACCGTGCCCCCTACTTTTGGTATTTTAAGTACATTTGCATTCCAATACTTTTGTACTTTTACTCAAGTACATTTCGAATTGTACTGAAATATTATTTATATTCACTATGGACAAAAAGTCAAAGTTGACGCACATGAATTTACTTAAATGAATTTAAATCAACTCATATCTGAAATAAAATGGCTATTTAGAGAGAATCTTACTTTCTTCATATGATACTTTTTCCAGGTTCCTGGGTGTTGGTAACAGTGTTGCACCAATAAGTATAGCAAACAATAAATACATAATTTAATACAAATAATGTGTCTTTGATGCCTTAGCTGAGTCAACCAAGCTTTTGATAGTTGTATTACCTAGTATTTAATGTGTAAATAACAGAAAATGGTAAAAATATAAAGTATTTTTTTCCCCAAAAAACATCTGAGGCCCAAATAATGGCCCGGTTTCCCAAAGGACACCTCTTACACGTGTGGTATGGTGTTGCACATGCTCAGTTGCCCTCTAGGCCGCACATGAAGCCTGTGAACATAGACATTCCGTACATAGATGTGCCACGCAATGGTAGGCCTCAGGCCTTCATGTGCGGCCTAGAGGGCAACTGAGCACACCATACCATACCATACCATACAACACCATACCTCTTACACCATGGTGTAAGAGGTGTCCTTTGGGAAACCGGGCCAATGTCCTCCAATTGTGGAATGACCACATGCCATGTCTGAGTGCAGTTATAAGCAGTGGTCTCTCAGAAACATGTCCTTACAAGACTCGGTCATGTCCGTCCGTGGCAAATGTTTAATTTCGTTTTACACGCCATTGTAATTAATGTTCTTATTTTCATCATAAAACACCCACTTTCTTTAATACTGAATGTCAAAGTCTCCAGGTTTTCTTCAGAATATGCATGACAATTATTTACTATGGCAGGAGTCCAACTAGGACTAGTGCTTCTCAAATGTTTAATTTACAAATACCCTCTTAACTCTGACAGTGTTCGAATGGAACCAAATGGACCCTTACGGGTCCATTTGGTTCCATTTGAACACTGTCAGAGTTACAGACCTCAGACCTGTCATGGTCATTCAGGGCTGTATCTATTCATGTGTTTCTGGTAATATCGATGTCCAATCATTTTAGATTACACAGATTTATGTCTGTGGCAAAAATGGAATGTTGACAAAAATGTCCACCACAACAAGCCGCCATGGGTGACTGATGACCATAGGCTAGTGACTGATGACCCTAGCCTAGTGACTGATGACCCTAGCCTAGTGACTGATGACCCTAGCCTAGTGACTGATGACCCTAGCCTAGTGACTGATGACCCTAGCCTAGTGACTGATGACCCTAGCCTAGTGACTGATGACCCTAGCCTAGTGACTGATGACCCTAGCCTACTGACTGATGACCCTAGCCTAGTGACCCTAGCCTAGTGACTGATGACCCTAGCCTAGTGACTGATGACCCTAGCCTAGTGACTGATGACCCTAGCCTAGTGACTGATGACCCTAGCCTAGTGACTGATGACCCTAGCCTAGTGACTGATGACCCTAGCCTAGTGACTGATGACCCTAGCCTAGTGACTGATGACCCTAGCCTAGTGACTGATGACCCTAGCCTAGTGACTGATGACCCTAGCCTAGTGACTGATGACCCTAGCCTAGTGACTGATGACCCTAGCCTACTGACTGATGACCCTAGCCTAGTGACTGATGACCCTAGCCTAATGACTGATGACCCTAGCCTAGTGACTGATGACTGATGTTAGGCTAGTGACTGATGACCCTAGCCTAGTGACTGATGACCCTAGCCTAGTGACTGATGACCCTAGCCTACTGACTGATGACCCTAGCCTAGTGACTGATGACCCTAGCCTAGTGACTGATGACCCTAGCCTAGTGACTGATGACCCTAGCCTAGTGACTGATGACCCTAGCCTAGTGACTGATGACCCTAGCCTAGTGACTGATGACCCTAGCCTACTGACTGATGACCCTAGCCTAGTGACCCTAGCCTAGTGACTGATGACCCTAGCCTAGTGACTGATGACCCTAGCCTAGTGACTGATGACCCTAGCCTAGTGACTGATGACCCTAGCCTAGTGACTGATGACCCTAGCCTAGTGACTGATGACCCTAGCCTAGTGACTGATGACCCTAGCCTAGTGACTGATGACCCTAGCCTAGTGACTGATGACCCTAGCCTAGTGACTGATGACCCTAGCCTAGTGACTGATGACCCTAGCCTAGTGACTGATGACCCTAGCCTAGTGACTGATGACCCTAGCCTACTGACTGATGACCCTAGCCTAGTGACTGATGACCCTAGCCTAATGACTGATGACCCTAGCCTAGTGACTGATGACTGATGTTAGGCTAGTGACTGATGACCCTAGCCTAGTGACTGATGACCCTAGCCTAGTGACTGATGACCCTAGCCTACTGACTGATGACCCTAGCCTAGTGACTGATGACCCTAGCCTAATGACTGATGACCCTAGCCTAGTGACTGATGACTGATGTTAGGCTAGTGACTGATGACCCTAGCCTAGTGACTGATGACCCTAGCCTAGTGACTGATGACCCTAGCCTAGTGACTGATGACCCTAGCCTAGTGACTGATGACCCTAGCCTAATGACTGATGACCCTAGCCTAGTGACTGATGACCCTAGCCTAATGACTGATGACCCTAGCCTAGTGACTGATGACTGATGTTAGGCTAGTGACTGATGACCCTATAGCCTAGTGACTGATGACCCTAGCCTAGTGACTGATGACCCTAGCCTAATGACTGATGACCCTAGCCTAGTGACTGATGACCCTAGCCTAGTGACTGATGACCCTAGCCTAGTGACTGATGACCCTAGCCTAATGACTGATGACCCTAGCCTAGTGACTGATGACCCTAGCCTAATGACTGATGACCCTAGCCTAGTGACTGATGACTGATGTTAGGCTAGTGACTGATGACCCTAGCCTAGTGACTGATGACCCTAGCCTAGTGACCAAGGGGGCAGGCAGACTTTCCAACGTTGAAGCTCTGGGTCCTAGTGGTAGGAGGAGGGACTACAGGCGGACCCGTGGATTCATGACCGGGAAACCCCGTGCAGCTGGGCTTTAACGTTGAGCGCTCAGTTGCCCTACGTCACTCAGGACCTCAAAGTTGAGGTCCTGGGAGGGACTTCTGGCAGTCTTCCGGGTGCTTCAAAACGCCACTGAGTAACTTCCACTGACATGAATAGCTGGGGGGGCGGAGCTTCGCGCCAGTTCAGTCTCTATTATATATATACTCTATGCTAGTGACTGATGACTGATGTTAGGCTAGTGACTGATGACCCTAGCCTAGTGACTGATGACCCTAGCCTAGTGACTGATGACCCTAGCCTACTGACTGATGACCCTAGCCTAGTGACTGATGACCCTAGCCTAGTGACTGATGACCCTAGCCTAGTGACTGATGACCCTAGCCTAGTGACTGATGACCCTAGCCTAGTGACTGATGACTGATGTTAGGCTAGTGCCTGATGACCCTAGCCTAGTGACTGATGACCCTAGCCTAGTGCCTGATGACCCTAGCCTAGTGACTGATGACCCTAGCCTAGTGACTGATGACCCTAGCCTAGTGACTGATGACCCTAGCCTAGTGACTGATGACTGATGTTAGGCTAGTGACTGATGACCCTAGCCTAGTGACTGATGACCCTAGCCTACTGACTGATGACCCTAGCCTAGTGACTGATGACCCTAGCCTAGTGACTGATGACCCTAGCCTAGTGACTGATGACCCTAGCCTAGTGACTGATGACCCTAGCCTAGTGGCTGATGACCCTAGCCTAGTGACTGATGACCCTAGCCTAGTGACTGATGACCCTAGCCTAGTGACTGATGACTGATGTTAGGCTAGTGACTGATGACCCCTGGTTATAAGTGTCCTAAGTTCTCAACCCGTGGGGGGGGGGGGTCTCCAAATTATTATTATTATTATGGGGGTCCCGAGACGTTGCCAAAGCATTTTCTGGGGTCCCCAGCCAAAAACGTTGAGAACCCCTGGCCTAACCTACACCTACCACAGTCTGTGTGCGCCAGGAACAGAGGGTAATAATAATAATAAATATAGCTGCAAGCAGGGATAAGGCAGGACCAAGCAACAAGACAATAAGCAATAAGTGCAATATGCACAAATAAAACATAGAAGCATGGAAGACTATGGAAAAAGGTCAACTCAAAAGGCAAGAGCTCTACTGACTGAGCTACACGGACACAATCAGTTGTTTCATTGTAAACAACAAAATCATTCAGGGTTTTTGATGACAATTATGTGTATCCTGATTTTGGACATGTCATCATTCATTACTAGTGTGTTCACTGTTCATGTTTTCGCGTACACACTTCTCTTCAAGTGGGATTTTAGATGGTCCATAGATTGTGTGTAGATTAGAACGTTTTTCAAACTGCTCAAAATGGCAGAATATCTGAGCGCGGAGCTTACAGGTCAAAGTGACAGATGTGTTCCCCATGAGTCAATGAACATGTGGAAACAACTGCCATGATTTTTGGCCAAACGAGTTATGCCTGTTCAAAGGTTTCACTTTGGCCAATTGGAGTAAGACTGGCATGACTCTCTACTATACTGTAAAGTGACATAAGCATATGACGCTGCATGTATGTATTAGGGGCAGAAGAAGAATTTTCACAAAACAGCAATTTTAATTGGCTCATAAAAACTTCAAACAGGTCAAAAGTTAGAACACGAAAGTTGTTCGGCATGAGGAGACACCTATGTGTATCAAAGTGTCATTGCCAACGGTCAAACGGTTCATGAGCTATGCACGTTCAAAGTTTGCATTTTCAATTGAGTGCTATAGCGCCACCCTTTGACCAATGGCCGTGGGCTTCGCGTCGTCACCGTTTGGCATGGCCCTTGTACCATGTCGACGAGTTTCGCAACAACCGACTGCACGGTTCAGCCAGAACTGCTATTTTTGTCGGAAGAAGAAAAAAACTAACAATAACAATAGAAGGACCGAGTCCTTTCAGGACTGCTTGGTCCTTTAATAATAATAATAATAATAATAGATCCTACCACAGTCGGTGTGCGCCAGGAACAGCAGGTCCTGGATGATCTGGATGAGGGAGCTCAGCTGTCTGTCCTCCTGCAGGTTGCTGAGTCTCACCAGAAGCTTCTTCAGCCGGTCCCCCAGCTCCTCCACGTTCACCATGGTCCGGATTCTATGTCCTCCGCCTGTTCACCATGATCCGGATTCTTACAGGTTTACCTCAGCCTGTCTCCTCCATGATCAATATCCTTTACACTACTTTTACCTCAGCCTCTCTATAGCAGCTCCATAATGATCCTTCAGATGCTTCCTTCTTGTCTTCCAAATCAGCTCACATGAATTCATTCAATTACGACCCGCCTCGGCTCGACTCGTGGCTCAACTTGTTTAGCAGTCAGTCAGTCAGAGAGAGCTTCCATGGTTTGGTGATAATGACAAACAGGCGGCGGCCAGCAGGATAGAGACAGACAGCACTCAGTCTGACTTCACTACTCTGACGTGATTTTTTTTTTACAAAGTCTGTCAAAAACAGTTTGAAGTCAATATAATAAATAATCCCCCGTTCGGTCGGTGGTTAGATGGGCGCTCCTGATCCTCTCGTTGTTGTTGTTGTTGTTTTCCAGGTGTTGTTGTTTCCCTAAAACACAGATTGTTTCTGGAGGAGAGAAACTTTTACTTGTTGCCTTTTTCTCTCCAACAGGCGTGTTCTGAACAGTTGCCAGATCCTGTGACAGAAAGAAGCGAACCCATGCATGCAGGTCTATGAAAACAAACGCATAATGCTATTTGAAAATAGCAGATCTACAAGCGCACAATGCGTCGCATGGCCACAAAACGAATTAAGCGACTATGCCTTTTGAAAATGGCAGATCTACAAGCTCACAACGCGTTGCATAGCCTACATGGCGACGTGTTGTGAACTTGGAGATCTGCTATTAAAAATAATCTTGGAAAAAAAAGTGACAATGTGGAATATTTTAGATTTTATTTAAACAAGTTACACCACAAACCACACAATACCAGATATGGACCCACCGACCCAAATAATTAAGCGACCACAGTTTAGAAACAATTAATAAGCCCCCAAAAAACCGCAACAATTAACTACCAACATAAGCAGCTTTTATAGAAGAAGAAAAAACGCTTATAATAAGCGGACATGGCAACAGTGGCTGTGGACCTTGTGGGTCGTTCCTATGGTTATTTGGGTCATACTGTAAATATATCATATATTATATGTCTGTCATGTGACTTCACTTCAGTCAGCTGGACTTCCCGTTTCCTCACAACAACACGATGCTCACAATAAACATGGCATTCCGATCTGCTGCTTTTCAAAATAAAACTTACCATTGACTGAAATTACTTTCATTTGACCTAAAAAAATAAAATAAAATAAAAACAAAGAAAGAGAAAAAAAGGAAACAGGTGGAGGGAGGAAAATCACGTTTTAAATTAGCCCGAGTATTCCTATAATGTATTTGGAATACATTAAATGTATGTATTAAACTATAGCTCCTCTGGGACCTTACCTATGCTATAATAAACTAATAAACATTA